>NC_053023.1:262679773-262795104 GCF_003073215.2 Triticum urartu
AACACAATGATACTTGCCAAAGACAACAACCATATCAAGAAAAAGCATTGAGACAGACATGAGGTTGAACCCTAAGGACTCGACAAGCATGACTTTGTCCATGTGTCGATCCTTTGAGATTGCAACCTTACCTAGACACTATACCTTGCTTTTTCCTTTGTCAGCGTAGGTGATATGCTTCAGATGTGATGGAGATAAAGCAGAGTCCATCAATAAGCTCCTGTCACCAGTCATGTGATTTGTACATCCACTATCGAGGACCCACTCAGTGGCTTTGGGTTGATCATCTAGCAGATGAATTAGTGCAACTTACGAACTCATATACTTCATCAGTGAAGAATATGATATCAATTTCATCAAGCAATAGAACAGATAAAGCAGTATGAGGACGTGAGAAATGAAAATTCATTTCTTCATGATTAGCTTGCGTCCTTTCAAGCATATTCAGGTCTCCAGCAAATTCTTCAGACGATTAAGTTCGTCTGGAGACCTGACCCTGCATAAGAGATTAGTTCTTTTTCTTCACCACCCACATCTGAAGGGGTGGCAAAGAGTTCATCATTCTGCGAGCTCCATAAGAGAAAGGTGGCATAGATGCCAATCCACTGCATTTCACATAAGAGGGATTAGGGTAAGCATAAGAGTAGGCAGAGAAATTCTTCGAGGACTTATGAACATAATGGTTTGAAGAATAATGCACGTATCCATAATCCTTAGATCTTCCCTGTGAAACAGATGGGTTAGCACGACGATGTTCATATGAGGACTTTGATCCTTTTGAGGAATTTGATCCACATGAGGAGTTTGGTCCGTATGATGACTTGGATCCATATGAAGAATTTGGTCCATATGAAGAATTTGATCTGGGGTGGTGTCATGATGACATTCACCTGAAGATTTTCAATGCACCTTTTGGAAACCCATATTTTCTTCATAGGAGTACCGTTCCTGCAATTAGTGCCAACATATCTAGCAAATACTTAACCATTATGATTTTTGAATAGTTTATAGTTGGAGTCAATTGACTCATCAAAAGAATATGAAGATTCACATGTAAAACCAGATAAAGTAGATGGATCCACTAAAGGTCCCTTTGTAGCAACCCATGAGGTTTTGGGATACTGCTCAGGTTTCTAGTAGGTCCCATCAGCATTAAGTTTCCTCTCAAAGGCAATACCCTCTTTCCTAGGGTTCCCATTGAGGATCTGCTTTTTAAGCATGTCACAAAGAGCCTGATGCCCTTTGAGGCTTTTGTACATGCCTGACATATACAATTCCTTCAGCCCTGCATCATCAGTGATACTAGCAATGTCCTCAGATGAGGAATTAGTGATAGCAGAGGCAGTTGAAGAATTTGTAGCAATGGAAGTATTTGAGCATTCAGGTGAAGAATTAGTAGTTTCACGTTCAATGCACTTCAAACATGGAGGAACAAATTCATCCTGAGTAGCGCTGATTTGTTGAGCAAGTAATGAATCACGCTCCTTCTGAAGATCTTCATAACTCACTCTTAACTGCTCAAGATCTTGCTTTCTTTGAAGAAATTTGTAAGAAAGCTTCTCATGATCAAATAGGAGAGTGTTATGATGACCTTGAAGATTGTCAAACTTGGACTGAACTCTCTGAAGATTTTCAGTCAAAATTTTAGTGCGATCCATTTCCTCGCCCAACATATCATCGCTTTTATCTAGCATGTTTTGAACCTTTTCTAGAGCCTTTTGCATTTTCACAGCAATCTTAGCAAGTTTAGAATAGTTAGGTTTGAGGTTTTCATCAGATTCATCCTCACTAGATTCAGAGAAGGGATATTTGAGTACATGATATGTCTCCGTCGTATCTATAATTTTTGATTATTCCATGCCAATATTATACAACTTTCATATACTTTTGGCAACTTTTTATACTATTTTGGGACTAACATATTGATCCAGTGCCCAGTTCCTGTTTGTTGCATGTTTTTTGTTTCGTAGAAAATCCATATCAAACGGAGTCCAAACGGGATAAAAGTTGACAGAGACTTTTTTGGAATATATGTGATTTTTGGGACGAAGAATCAACGCGAGACGATGTCCGAGGGGGCCACGAGGGAGGGGGCGCTCCCTAGGGGGTCAGGCGCGCCCTGGGCCCTCGTGGCCACCCTGTAAGGTGGTTGGCGCCCTTCTTTCGCCGCAAGAAAGCTAATATCTGGATAGAAATCGTGTCCAAAATTTAGCCCAATCGGAGTTACGGATCTCCAGGAATTTAAGAAACGGTGAAAGGGCAGAATCAGGGAACGTAGAAACAGAGAGAGACAGAGAGACAAATCCAATCTGGGAGGGGCTCTCGCCCCTGCCACGCCATGGAGACCATGGACCAGAGGGTAAACCCTTCTCCCATCTAGGGAGAAGGTCAAGGAAGAAGAAGGAAGGGGGGTCTCTCCCCCTAGCTTCCGGTGGCACTGGAGTGCCACCGGGGCCATCATCGTCACCGCAATCTTCACCAACAACTTCACCACCGTCATCACCATCTCTTCCGCCCTCTATGCAGCAGTGTAACCCCTATTCTACCCGCTGTAATCTCTACTTAAACATGGTGCTCAATGCTATATATTATTTCCCAATGATGTATGGTTATTCAATGATGTTTGAGTAGATCCGTTTTGTCCTATGGGTTAATTGATGATCGTGATTGGTTTGAGCTGCATGTTTTATTATTGGTGATGTCCTATGGTGCTCTCTGTGTCGCGCAAGCGTGAGGGATTCCCGCTGTAGGGTGTTGCAATACGTTCATGATTTGCTTATGGTGGGTGGCGTGAGTGACAGAAGCACATACTTTAATGCTATGGTTGGGTTTTACCTTAATGATCTTTAGTAGTTGCAGACGCTTGCTAGATTTCCAATCATAAGTTCATATGATCCAAGTAGAGAAAGTATGTTAGCTTATGCCTCTCCCTCAAATAAAATTGCAATAACGATTACTGGTCTAGTTATCGATTGCCTAGGGACAAATAACTTTCTTGTGACAAAAAGCTCTCTACTAAACCTAACTTAGTTGTGTCTTTATCTAAACAGCCCCTACTTTTTATTTACGTTCTCTTTATTATCTTGCAAACCTATCCAAAAACACCTACAAAGTACTTCTAGTTTTATACTTGTTCTAGGTAAAGCGAACGTCAAGCGTGCGTAGAGTTGTATCGGTGGTCGATAGAACTTGAGGGAATATTTGTTCTACCTTTATCTCCTCGTTGTCTTTGACACTCTTACTTATCAAAAGAGGCTACAATTGATCCCCTATACTTGTGGGTTATCAAGACCTTTTTCTGGCGCAGTTGCCGGGGAGTTATAGCGTGGGGTGAATATTCTCGTGTGTGCTTGTTTGCTTTATCACTAAGTAATTTTTATTTGCTGTTCTAAGTTGTTCTCTATCTTTTGGGTAGGAAACGCAAAATACCAAAAAACTAGTTGTACCTACTACATCAATGGTTGAAGAACCACTCAAAATCTATCACACACTTGAAGTTTTTTACTTGGATCATCTTCGATCCCTATGTGCTCCTGCTGAAGCCCCAACTAGCATAGTTGAGGGAAAATCTTTAGATGAGCATGCTTGTTATGTGCAACACCGCATATCTGAAAAGGGGAAACTTTTACTGGATCAAATTCATCGTTTCCAATGCTATGCTTGGAATTTATGTGAAATATATGATGTTACTTGTTGTTCTGAAAACCCTAAGAAACACCTTCCCTACCAATGTGAGTTTAGTGATAATGGAATTGTATCTTCGTATGCTAAGGGTGTTTATAATTACTATGATGTTCAACAAATTGAAGAATTTGTTGCTTTTAAGGGTGCTTATGAAATTGCTTCTTTAATTGAAAAGTATGATGCTACTCTTTACAAATCTGAAATTTTTTCCATACTTAAATATTGTTATGATAATTATGCTTCTAATGCCTATGTTAAACCATATATTGAGGACTCCTCCGCTATTCGAGAAGAGACTAATATTTTGCAGGAGTCTATGGAAGAAGAAATTGATGAAACTGTGAGCTCATTGGATGAAAAAGATGACGAGGAGAGCGAAGAACAAAAGGAGGAAGATAGGATTAGCTACCCGTGCCCACCTTCTAATGAGATTAACTCTTCAACTCATACATTTTTTAATTTCCCTTCGTGCTTACCGAAGGATGATTGCTATGATGATTGTTATGATCCCGCTGATTCTTTTGAAATATCCCTTTTTGATGATGCATGCTATGCTTGTGGCCAAGATGCCAATATAAATTATGCTTATGGAGATGAACTTGCTATAGTTCCTTATGTTAAACATGAAACTGTTGCTATTGCACCCACGCATGATAGTCCTATTATCTATTTGAATTCTCCCAACTACACTATATCGGAGAAGTTTGCCCTTATTAAGGATTATATTGATGGGTTGCGTTTTACTACTACACATGATGATTTTGATAGATATAATATGCATGTGCTTGCTGCTCCTACTTGCAATTATTATGAGAGAGGAACTACATCTCCGCCTCACTATGTTTCCAATATGATAAAATTGCAAGAAACTTATTATGTTATGCATTGGCCTTTACTTTGTGTGCATGAATTGTTCTTTTATGACATGCCAATGCATTGGAAGAGAGTTAGACTTCATCATTACATGATATATGTTGCTTTGTGCTCACTATTAAATGCCAAATCATTGCTAATTCAAATTGGCTTTGATATACCTTGGGATCCGGGTGGATCCATTACTTGAGCACTATATGCCTAGCTTAATGGCTTTAAAGAAAGCGCTGCTAGGGAGACAACCCGGAAGTTTTAGAGAGTAATTTATTTCTGTTGAGTGCTTTTATAAAGTTTAAAAACAAAAAAATAAAGAGGGGAACCTAAAACTTTTTGAAAAAGAAAAGCAAAAGTGAGAAAGACGAGCATTGTTAAAATGGGAGCTAGACTTGAACTTTGTTCATGCCCATGAAAACTTTGTGACCCTTGATTACAGAAACTTTTCAACAAAAATAATCATCCCCTTGTACAATTCCTTTGTATTATAAAAATAATGTGCCAAGATTTGCCTTTAGGATGTTTACATTGCTTGTTGGTTTGTGCGGTGCAGAATAGAAACTTTGGCTGTAGTGCGTGATTTTACATTTTTTACTGGAACGTCAAAAGGTTATGAAACATTTTGCAATGTCTTTCTATACAATTTTTTTAGTTTTCACGATTTTGGCAGAATTTGTTGAGTACCAGAGGTATGGTGAATGTTCAGATTACTACAGACTGTCCTGTTTAAGACAGATTCTGTTTTTGATGCATTGTTTGCTTGTTTTGATGAAACTATCGATTTCTATCAGTGGACTAAGCCATGGAAAAGTTATATTATAGTAGATACAGTGCAAAAACAAAATATGAATTGGTTTGCAACAGTATTAGAGTAGTGATTTGCTTTATTATACTAACGGATCTTACCGAGTTTTCTATTGAGTTTTGTGTGGATGAAGTGTTCGAAGATCGAGGAGGTCTCGATGTGAGGAGAAGGAGGAGAGGCAAGAGCTCAAGCTTGGGGATGCCCAAGGCACCCCAAGCAAATATTCAAGGAGACGCAAGCGTCTAAGCTTGGGGATGCCCCGAAAGGCATCCCATCTTTCTTCAACAAGTATCGGTATGTTTTCGGATTCGTTTCGTTCATGCGATATGTGCAAATCTTGGAGCGTATTTTGCATTTAGTTTTAACTTTTCTTTTATGCACCATGCTGGTATGAGATAGTCCTTGGTTGATTTATAGAATGCTTCATGTGCTTCACTTATATCATTTGAAGTTTGGATTGTCTGTTTCTCTTCACATAGAAAACCACCATTTGTAGAATGCTCTTTTGCTTCACTTATATTTGTTAGAGCGTGGGCATATCTTTTTTTAGAAAGAATTAAACTCTCTTGCTTCACTTATATCTATTGAGAGATGACAGGAATTGGTCATTCACATGGTTAGTCATAAAATCCTACATAAAACTTGTAGATCACTGAATATGATATGTTTGATTCCTTGCAATAGTTTTGCGATATAAAGGTGGTGATATTAGAGTCGTGCTAGTTGAGTAATTGTGAAATTGAGAAATACTTGTGTTGAGGTTTGCAAGTCCCGTAGCATGCACGTATGGTAAATGTTGTGTGAAAAATTTGAAGCATGGGGTGTTCTTTGATTGCTTTCCTTATGAGTGGCGGTCGAGGACGAGCGATGGTCTTTTCCTACCAATCTATCCCCCTAGGGGCATGCATAGTAGTACTTTGATTTGAGGGCTAATAAAATTTTGAAATAAGTAAATGAGTTCTTTATGACTAATGTGAGTCCATGGATTATACGCACTCTCACCCTTCCATCATTGCTAGCCTCTTCGGTACCGTGCATTGCCCTTTCTCACCTCGAGAGTTGGTGCAAACTTCGCCGACGCATCCAAACCCCGTGGTACGATACGTTCTATCACACATAAACCTCCTTATATCTTCCTCAAAACAGCCACCATACCTACCTATCATGGCATTTCCATAGCCATTCCGAGATATATTGCCATGCAACTTCCATCATCATCATATACATGACTTGAGCATTTATTGTCATATTGCTTTGCATGATCATAAGATAGCTAGCATGATGTTTTAATGGCTTGTCCGTTTTTTGATGGCATTGCTACGCTAGATCATTCCACATCCCGGTACACCGTCGGAGGCATTCATATAGAGTCATACTTTGTTCTAGACATTGAGTTGTAATATTGAGTTGTAAGTAAATAAAATTGTGATGTTCATCATTATTAGAGCATTGCCCCAGTGAGGAAAGGATGATGGAGACTATGATTCCCCCACAAGTCGGGATGAGACTCCGGACTTAAAAAAAAGAGGCCAAAGAAGCCCAAATAAAAAAAGAGGCCAAAGAAGCCCACCAAAAAAACAAAAAAACAAAAAAATGAGAGAAAAAGAGAGAAGGTGCAATGTTACTATCCTTTTACCACACTTGTGCTTCAGAGTAGCACCATGTTCTTCATATAGAGAGTCTCTTGAGTTATCACTTTCATATACTAGTGGGAATTTTCATTATAGAACTTGGCTTGTATATTCCGATGATGGGCTTCCTCAAATGCCCGAGGTCTTCATGAGCAAGCAAGTTGGATGCACACCCACTTAGTTTCCAGTTTGAGCTTTCATACAATTATAGCTCTTAGTGCATCTATTGCATGGAAATCCCTACTCCTCACATTGACATCAATTGATGGGCATCTCCATTGCCTGTTGATTAGCCGCGTCGATGTGAGACTTTCTCCTTTTTGTCTTCTCCACACAACCTCCACCATCATATTCTATTCCACCTATAGTGCTATGTCAATGGATTGCGCTCATGTATTGCGTGAGGGTTGAAAAGGCTGAAGCGCGTTGAAAAGTATGAACCAATTGCTCGGCTTGTCATCGGGGTTGTGCATGATGGGAGCATTTTGTGTGAAAAAAATGAAGCATGGACAAACTATATGATTTTGTAGGGATGAGATTTCTTTGGCTATGTTATTTTGAGAGGACATAATTGCGTGGTTAGTATGCTTGAAGTATTATTGTCTTAATGTCAAATGATAGACTATTGCTTTGAATCACTCGTGTCTTAATATTCATGCCATGATTAGATACATGATCAAGATTATGCTACTTAGAATTCCACATCAAAAATTATCTTTTTTATCATTTACCTACTCGAGGATGAGCAGGAATTAAGCTTGGGGATGTTGATACATCTCCGTCGTATCTATAATTTTTTATTGTTCCATGCCAATATTATACAACTTTCATATACTTTTGGTAACTTTTTATACTATTTCTGGGACTAACATATTGATCCAGTGCCCAGTGCCAGTTCCTGTTTGTTGCATGTTTTTTGTTTCGTAGAAAGTCCATATCAAACAGAGTCCAAGCGGGATAAAAACCGACGGAGATTTTTTTGGAATATATGTGATTTTTGGAAAGAAGAATCAATGCGAGACGATGCCCGAGGGGGCCACATGGCAGGGGGCGCGCCCTGGGCCCTTGTGGCCACCCCGTAAGGCGGTTGGTGCCCTTATTTCGCCGCAAGAAAGCTAATATCCGGATAGAAATCGTGTCCAAAATTCAGCCCAATCGGAGTTACGGATCTCCGGGAATTTAAGAAACGGTGAAAGGGCAGAATCAGGGAACACAGAAACAGAGAGAGACAGAGAGACAGATCCAATCTCGGAGGGGCTCTTGCCCCTCCCACGTCGTGAAGACCATGGACCAGAGGGGAAACCCTTCTCCCATCTAGGGAGAAGGTCAAGGAAGCAGAAGAAGGGGGGATCTCTCCCCCTCGCTTCCGGTGGCACCGGAGTGCCGCCGGGGCCATCA
Source organism: Triticum urartu (assembly GCF_003073215.2). NCBI lineage: Eukaryota > Viridiplantae > Streptophyta > Magnoliopsida > Poales > Poaceae > Triticum > Triticum urartu. The sequence continues at coordinate 262,688,159 of NC_053023.1, forward strand.
TCATCACTGCAATCTTCACCAACAACTTCACCACCGTCATCACCATCTCTTCCTCCCTCTATGCAGCGGTGTAAACCCTCTTTTACCCACTGTAATCTCTACTTAAACATGGTGCTCAACGCTATATATTATTTCCCAATGATGTATGGCTATCCTATGATGTTTGAGTAGATCCGTTTTGTCCTATGGGTTAATTGATGATCATGATTGGTTTGAGTTGCATGTTTTATTATTGGTGTTGTCCTATGGTGCTCTCTGTGTCACGCAAGAGTGAGGGATTCCTGCTGTAGGGTGTTGCAATATGTTCATGATTTGCTTATGGCGGGTGGCGTGAGTGACAGTAGCACATAACCGAGTAAGTAGGTTGTTTGCATATGGGAGTAAAGAGGACTTGATACTTTAATGCTATGGATGGGTTTTACCTTAATGATCTTTAGTAGTTGCGGATGTTTGCTAGAGTTCCAATCATAAGTGCATATGATCCAAGTAGAGAAAGTATGTTAGCGTATGCCTCTCCCTCAAATAAAATTGCAATAACGATTACTGGTGTAGTTATCGATTGCCTAGGGACAAATAAATTTCTTATGACAAAAAGCTCTCTACTAAACCTAACTTAGTTGTGTCTTTATCTAAAAAGCCCCTACTTTTTATTTACGTGCTCTTTATTGTCTTGCAAACCTATCCAAAAACACCTACAAAGTACTTCTATTTTTATACTTGTTCTAGGTAAAGCGAACGTCAATTGTGCTTAGAGTTGTATCAGTGGTCGATAGAACTTGAGGGAATATTTGTTCTACCTTTAGCTCCTCGTTGGGTTCGACACTCTTACTTATCGAAAGAGGCTACAATTGATCCCCTATACTTGTGGGTTATCAGTACCTTTGTGCCTTTTGCCATGAAGCAATAGGTGGGAGCGTAGTCCTCGTTGCCGTCATCAGTTGTCAGGACCACGATTCTAAGTCACACTGATCTAGCCTGTAACACCTCATATCACCTTGCGGCCTCACGCATGGTATTCCCACGTGTGTCGCCTTACCATGGCCCGGGACCGTTTGCGCCTTTTGGCTCACGTATATGATAGTGTCGCTAGCATCCATATGACAGAGAACCTGGGCCGACATGACTAGTCGTGAACCCAAAGTGGCACTAACTTACGGGGAAAGGCATACATGAATCAACATCGAGCATGTCGGTCAGCAGCATGTGAATCCGGGCTGTGGCACTAGGCTAACAGGACTCCGGGAACCCGGGCTGTAGCAGGCTAGGCAGGACTGCGGATGTCACCGCGTGACATTTCCCCGAAGGGACAGACACAAGAACGAAGTGAATCACATGCCGGCCAGTCAAGTGTTCCGGAGCAGTAGTGCTGGGCTAGCAGGACTCCGGTGAACCAGGCTGTAGCGGACTACTATGGATCATGGAAGCACAAGACTACATTTCCGCATAAGAGAGGCTACCAAGGATAAAGAACTAGGTTGTCGGATCCCACACATACCAAGCATTTCAATCATACACACAATATGCTCGATATGTGTAAATACAACATGGGATCACAACATAACTCTACGACTCAAGTATTTATTCATTAGGCTCCGAGGAGCGAGATATTACAAACATAGGTCTCATGACCCAACATTCAGAGCATACAAGTCAAAGCACACGCGGAAGCTTAACATGTCTGAGTTCAGACATCTACAAATGAAAAAGGCTGAGAAGCCTGACTATCTACAAGACCCTCCCGAGGGTACAAGATCATAGCTGAGGCAACGAGCTAAACGTCGAAGTCCACACGGAACTACTAGTGAGACTGAAGTCTCTCTGCAAAAACATAAAATAAGCAAACGTGAGTACAAATGTACCCAGCAAGACTTACATCAGAACTAACTACATATGCATCGGTATCATCAAAGGGGGGTGGTGTAGTTTGACTGCAGCAAGCCAGCTTTGACTCAGTGGCTATCCTAAACTATGACTGCAAGTAACTCTTTTGAGGTGGCACACATGAGTCCACATATTAACCATACCAATACACCACTATGGATCCGCTCCCGTCTCCCTACGAGAACGCCATCCATAGCACTCATGCTTATCTTGCGCATTTTAGAGTATCCACTTTCACTTGTCTATGAACTATGCAAGGGGTCCAAGTTTCCATATCCGAGGAATCCGGCTATTCGAATAGATAATGACAACCCTGCAGGGGTGTACTTCTTCACACACGCTCTCGCCACCTATCGCCATGTACACGTCATGTACCTCGGCAACCTTCAAGCGGAAGCCGGGCGAGGGTGTCGGCCACGACATGACTAACCACACAAGTCCCTCGTCCAGGTTTATTGCCTATTCGGGTTCCATCCGCAAGGAGATCCGGCCGGGGTGTCGCTCACGGCCCCAAATGACGTGTGCAGGGTTCCCAAGCCCACCATCCGGGTGCCACTTGGTACACTGTGCCACTGTGCCTAGTCTGTCCCAAGCCCACCTGTACCGGGTGCCACTTGGTAGACTACTAACACTACCTACAAACACCAGAAATTAGTTGCAACTCCTGGATAGAGATCGAGTTGATTAATAAGACGAGAGGGGCCGAGTTACCGGAACCCAATGTGTGATAGTAACTGTTCATGGATCACAAACACAGAACTCAGTTCCTGAGAACGGTTGCAATGAGACAACCCACCATGTACTCCTACATGGCCTCTCACCGCTACCTTTACCAAATCATGTTCACACACTTAGCTCTCAACGGTAGGACATGTTCACCACGTTCCAATTCATTCCCGATGAATCAGACCTGACTCAACTCTAAGCAGTAGCAGGCATGACAAACAAGCATGAATGAGTAGGCACATTAGGGCTCAAACAATTCCTACTCATGCTAGTGGGTTTCATCTATTTACTGTGGCAATGACAGGTCATGCAGGGGAAAGGGGTTCAACTACCGCAACATGTAACAGTTGAATCATTGTTGTCCTAATGCAGTAAAAGAGATCAGGAGCGAGAGAGTGGGATTGTATCAAAATGAACAAGGGGTTTCTGCTTGCCTGGCACTTCTGAAGATAGTATATCTCTTCATCGGTGTCATCGATCACGTCGTCGGAAACATCGTCTACTAAGAGGGAACAACCACCGACAAACAAAAAAGGAACCACAATCAATGCAATGCACATTCATATGAATGATATGTCATATTAAAGTACTGAATTGACCTAGTGCAACAGTTAGTCATATTCATTGAATTGGAATTCAAACCTATAGCAAATTCCAACTCCAAAACTAATTACCATTTATTCCATAATCATGAATTGTCCTATTCAGTGAGGTTAACTTGTTCAACATGCATGAAAATGCCATAAACAGATTCTTTGGATTTTTCTGATAATTTTTCATATATAAATTATTTCATTTGGAGTTACGGTTTAATTTCTATTAATTTTAGAAGTTTAGGCAATTTTCTGGATTTCCTAATTATTTAGAAATAAACTAATTCCAGAAAATGCATTACTGCGTCAGCACTACGTCAGCATGGCGTAAGCGAGTCAACGGGGCAGCCCAGGTCAAACTGACCAGTGGGGCCCACGTGTTAGTGGGTAACTAAACTAACCTAGTTTAATTAGCACTAACCTAGGTTAAACTAATTAGGTTTAAACCTAAACTAGATTAATTAGCCGGGCGGGGCCCACATGTCAGTGAGCCAGGGGGTTAGTTAGTGGGTCATTAGCCACTAATGACGTTGCCACGTCAGCACGCCGGAGTTGAACGCCAGCGAGCACACGAACGCAGCAGCGATGCTCGGCAACGCGCTACGGGCAGCGGCTGGACGCGCGAAGACCACCAGAGGGTAGCCCGCGCTCTCCCGGAACCAGAGGTGCAGGTGGGTGGCTGCAGGGGCGCCGGAGCTCGCCGAAAGGGAGCTCGCTGCGGTGGCCGGAGCACGGTTCCGTGCGGGTTCGCATTGTGGTGCACGACAAGACGTGGGGGTGGTTGTGTTCGTCTCCTGGAGACGTGTTGAGCGCGTTGGCAGGCTCGGACGCGAGTGGCAGCAGCTGTGGCTGCGGCGGTGCCATGGCCGACGGTGGTGAGCTTTCGGCTCCGGTGGAACGGCAGCTAGAGGTTGAATTGGAGCACGGGAGTAGGGGAAATGGAACAGGGGCTCACGGTGATCTCGAGGGCGTGGTCGGAGAGCTCGGGGGAGGTCTTGTGCGGCCGGGGTGATGACAGCGATCTCGGGTGGCCGACGATGAAGACACCGGCGAGGACGACGATACGGGGCTTCCGGCATTGTGCGGCTCGGTGATGAGGAAGAGGACGGCGAGGCGGAGCTCTCACGCAAGGTGGGGAGGCGAGGGGAGGCCAGTGGCCACGTCGGCAGTGAGCTGCGCGCTGCGGTGGCCGGTGGGGCTCTCTGTTCGGGTGAAGAACGAGGAGGAAGAGGGGAAAATGGCCAGGGGAGAAGGGGGATCAGCACGGCCTCGACCACGTCTCTCCTGGGCGCGGGGTTGGGAGGAAGGAGGCGTCGACACGGCGAAGCAGGAGGTGGCCGCTCGGGCGCGTGCGCTCGCTGCCCTGCCTCTGCCTACTGGCAGAGGTACGGGACGACTGGCAGGGGCCAACTGGGCTGGGCCGACTTGCTGGGCCACAGGTAAGGCCAGGTAAGTGCTTCTGTTTTATTTGTTTCTTTCTGTTTATTTGTTTTATTTAATCTTTTGCCACTATTTTGAATTCAAGAAAATTCAAACAATGCCAAACACTTTTCTGAATATTTTATGTCACTCAAAGAACTTCTCCAAATGAACATAAAATATAACAAAGCATTTGAAAATATATTCTTTATAATATGAATATATATTCAAATTCAAATACCATAGTGATTTAAATTCAATGCCAAAATGATTCCTTAAAAATGTTCACTATTTTTTGGCTTAGACCCAAACCCTTGCCAAAAATATCAAACATTAATGAAGGCCATTTTGGTTTCAATGAATGCAAATTTAAGGGTTCTTGCCCTTCTTTTAATTGAATTTTGAGGCTTTCGGAATTCCCTCAATTCTAGTTTCTTGAATTAAAACATGATGCATGGATGCAACTCACTGATGGAACTAATTATAAAGTAGAATTCTAGGGTTGTGACAACTCACCCCCACTAAACAAGAATCTCGTCCCGAGATTCAAGTCGTGAGGTAAGAAGACAGAGGGACGCAAGCTAACACAAATCAAGAGACGACGTTGCAAGATTCTCGGGAAATGAACTACTATAGCAAGCTCCAAAACATGAGCTGGTTTTGCTACAAACCTATGAACACGCTGTCCAACACAAGCATGATCACATAGTAGTCTTACAATAAAACACTACCGGGTTCAGATGGGGAACCATCATTGAAACAACAAAGTCTTGTGCATGTCCGTCTGGGCCCTTTGGGAATAGCATTTAAACTTCTTATCCTTGAACAAATCAAGCAGTGGCTTCGTGTGCTAGGGATACATATAGAATGAAGGTTGCAAGTCTCCAAGCCATAGAATACTTCGCACATGTGCATGACTGACTTGGGATGATTCCAGAGGAAGCAAAACTAACTTTCTCGAATTCACGGCGGCAACTTTCACCAAATGCACGTGAATCAAAGGTAGTCATTTCTTTCATCCAAACATATGCTTCATGAACGAAACACGAAGAAATGCTTACACAAGTTTCCAACACTAGCTTGATGTTCGGCATGAGCCATGGAGAAGATAAGATGCTGCTGATGGGCTCAACAACAAATCATAAAGATTTCCATGAAGATGGAATTTGACAACTATGTGAACAAAGCAATAGCATTGGTCAGAACAAATGATATAATGGTGTATGCTCGAGGATCAACCACGAGTAAGACAACACTACAAACATCATTGGTTCTGATTTGATTTGGTGATAGCCCATACTCAAATCAAAGTTTTGACAAGACAATAGGTCCAACAACTGATCACGAGGACCAATCGATGAAGATATCATCTTTCTTCAACACACACACAAAATATATCCCTTGACACGAACTAAGTCAGACAAGCTTTTATCTTCCAACTCTCCAAGTTGTTGTTTAGCTTAACCAACTAGCTCAGGGGTATCCAACACAGATTCTTGGAGAAGGGATGGTTACAAGAAACCAACTTGATCACGAACTCAACATAGCGGTCAGGTGACAACCTGGGGATACCTTCGAGAAGATATTCGGAAAATCATGAACCACCGTCATGTTATTAAGCTCAAGATCAATCTTGATTTTCAAGGCAAGACGATATGATCAAAAGAGTGAGGGATTGACACAATCTTAACTCATTGATCAAAGAGTGCAACGGAAATAAGGACTAGGTAGCACGATCAATCTTAGGATGATGATTCAATAACCAGCACGCTAAGAGTGGGAGTATTGTCCATTAACTACCAAGCAACGAGGTTGTTAGGAGTATTGATTTCACACATCACAGTTCACTTGTCGGCATTCCGTTTACAACAACACGGAACCGAGGAATGGATAAGGATGGCGAGAAGTATCACTTCGTTAAGAATTCATAAGAGGTGGTGCAATTCTCATGGAAATCCTGACATAAAGGGGGTAATACTCCGAGGTAGAGCAGAACCAAAGCTGGATTGGCATTTTGATCTGCGGAATACAACTACTTTGACCAATCTAAGAAATGGATGAGGTGCTAGAGTTTGTTTCTCCTAGTCATTCCAGAATAGAATGGCTTGACGGACCACAAGAATAATAGGCATCGATGAACACGAATGCACAACTATTCCTGACTATCAATTGATAGACTAGGGTCGGTATACAGCCGAGGAGGGTCAACTCAAGGAACATATAACTTTCTGAGTTGTGGATGCATAGATTAGTATGTCGAACCAAGTTCAACATGTTTCTTCCAGATAACCCATGCAGAGAGGTAGGACTGGCAGAGTCACAATTATGAATGGAGAACTCCTCAAGAGTACTCTGATTGTGATCTTTTGGTTGAAATAACTTCTGCCATATTGGCTCATGGTATTGGAAGAACGATATACCACAGACCTCGAGGACTATCACAAGGTTACTAATATATTAAGGGAACTAGCAAATACTAACAACATGAAGTAGGGTGAATCTCGGGTTCAAAACCCAGGAGTAGAATACCTACTTACTAAATAACATCACGAGATGCTTTCGAAAATGGTGGCCAGAATCATCACACTGGGAACACCAAACATGGCTAGATTACTAACTCTAAGATACCCTAGTGTCATAATAACAACTCCAACATATATGTCGAGGCAATAGAGTACCTCAACTCACCGATTAGTGTGCTTAATCTGGCCCAAAAGGACAACAGGAACATGAAGAAGGGATTTGCAGATGCATCAGACTATTTAGAAACATGGGATGACTCGGACAGCATAACGGCTGTAAATGCTCAAAAAGATTTGAGACATTCTGCAAAAATGGTGGCATAACCACTCAACATCACAATATCAAGGTTCTGAGGCCATCTATGAACATATGGAAGTAGTAGGAACTGAACTGAGGCTTGAACTCAACAATCCTAGGCAACTACGGTTTAGTAACACATCATCCTGAGAGATAGAAGAGAAGCCTAGTTCTTAACCCCCATAGAAAAGAAGAGGTTGACTCAGAGCAGAAGGGCATAAGGTAAAGGAGTAAAAAGAGCCTTACATTCCCATCCACAATCAATTCCCTTATATAACTAAAGCATTTCTAGACTCAACTTCGACCAGCTTGGCTTGGTAATCCTACAGGTAGTCAGGCTCTGATACCAAAGCTGTCAGGACCCCGATTCTAAGTCACACCAATCTAGCATGTAACACCTCATATCACCTTGCGGCCTCACGCACGGTATTCCCACGGGTGTCGCCTTACCATGGCCCGGGACCATTTGTGCCTTTTGGCTCACGTATATGATAGTGTCGCTAGCATCCATATGACAGAGAACCCGGGCCGACATGACTAGCCATGAACCCAAAGTGGCACTAACTTACGGGGACGGGCATACATGAATCAACATCGAGCATGTTGGTTAGCAGCGTGTGAATCCGGGCTGTGGCACTGGGCTAACAGGACTCCGGGAACCCGGGCTATAGCAGGCTAGGCCAGACTCCGGATGTCACCGCGTGACATTTCCCTGAAGGGTCAGACACATGAACGAAGTGAATCACATGCTGCCCAGTCAAGTGTTCCGGAGCAGTAGTGCTAGGCTAGCAGGACTCCGGTGAACCGGGCTGTAGCGGACTACTATGGATCATGGAAGCACAAGACTACATTTCCCCATAAGAGAGGCTACCAAGGATAAAGAACTAGGTTGTTGGTTCCCACACATACCAAGCATTTCAATCATACGCACAATATGCTCGATATGTGTAAATACAACATGGCATCACAACATAACTCTACGACTCAAGTATTTATTCATCAGGCTCCAAGGAGCGAGATATTACAAACATAGGTCTCATGACCCAACATTCAGAGCATACAAGTCAAAGCACACGCGGAAGCTTAACATGTCTGAGTTCAGACATCTACAAATGAAAAAGGCTAAGAAGCCTGACTATCTACAAGACCCTCCCGAGGGTACAAGATCGTATTCGTGGCAACGAGCTAAACGTCGAAGTCCACACGGAACTACTAGTGAGACTGAAGTCTCTCTGCAAAAACATAAAATAAGCAAAGCTGAGTACAAATGTACCCAGCAAGACTTACATCAGAACTAACTACATATGCATTGGTATCATCAAAGGGGGGTGGTGGAGTTTAACTGCAGCAAGCCAGCTTTGACTCAGTGGCTATCCTAAACTATGACTGCACCTAACTCTTTTGAGGTGGCACACACGAGTCCACATATTCACCATACCAATACACCACTATGGATCCGCTCCCGTCTCCCTACGAGAACGCCATCCATAGCACTCACGCTTATCTTGCGCATTTTAGAGTATCCACTTTCAATTGTCTATGAACTATGCAAGGGGTCCATGTTTCCATATCCGAGGAATCTGGCTATTCGAATAGATAATGATAACCCTGCAGGGGTGTACTTCTTCACACACGCTCTCGCCACTTATAGCCCTGTACACGTCATGTACCTCGGCAACCTTCAAGCGGAAGCCGGGCGAGGGTGTCGGCCACGACCTAACTAACCACACAAGTCTCTCGTCCAGGTTTATCACCTATTCGGGTTCCATCCGCAAGGAGATCCGGCCGGGGTGTCGCTCACGGCCCCAAACGATGTGTGCAGGATTCCCAAGCCCACCATCCGGGTGCCACTTGGTACACCGTGCCATTGTGCCTAGTCTGTCCCAAGCCCACCTGTACCGGGTGCCACTTGGTAGACTACTAATACTACCTACAAACACCAGAAACTAGTTGCAACTCCTGGACAGAGATCGAGTTGATTAATAAGCCGAGAGGGGCCGAGTTACCGGAACCCAATGTGTGGTAGTAACTTTTCATGGATCACAAACACAGAACTCAGTTCCTGAGAACGGCTCCAATGAGACAACCCACCATGTACTCCTACATGGCCTCTCACCGCTACCTTTACCAAATCGTCTTCACACACTTAGCTCTCAACGGTAGGGCATGTTCACCACGTTCCAATTCATTCCCGATGAATCGGACCTTACTCACCTCTAAGAAGTAGCAGGCATGACAACAAGCATGAATGAGTAGGCACATCAGGGCTCAAACAATTCCTACTCATGCTAGTGGGTTTCATCTATTTACTGTGGCAATGACAGGTCATGTAGGGGAAAGGGGTTCAACTACCGCATCATGTAACAATTGAATCGCTGTTGTCCTAATGGAGTAAAAGAGAGCAGGAGCGAGAGAGTGGGATTGTATCGGAATGAACAAGGGGTTTTTGCTTGCCTGGCACTTCTGAAGATAGTATATCTCTTCATCGGTGTCATCAATCACGTCGTCGGAAACATCGTCTACTAAGAGGGAACAACCACCGACAAACACAAAAGGAACCATAATCAATGCAATGCACATTCATATGAATGGTATGTCATATTAAAGTAATGAATTGACCTAGTGCAACAGTTAGTCATATTCATTGAATTGGAATTCAAACCTATAGCAAATTCCAACTCCAAAACTAATTACCATTTATTACCTAATCATGAATTGTCCTATTCAGTGAGGTTAACTTGTTCAAACATGCATGAAAATGCCATAAATAGATTCTTTGGATTTTTCTGATAATTTTTCATATATAAATTATTTCATTTGGAGTTACGGTTTAATTTCTATGAATTTTAGAAGTTTAGGAAATTTTCTCGATTTCCTAATTATTTAGAAATAAACTAATCCCAGAAAATGCATTACTGCGTCAGCACTACGTCAGCATGGCGTAAGCGAGTCAACGGGGCAGCCCAGGTCAAACTGACCAGTGGGGCCCGCGTGTGAGTGGGTAACTAAACTAACCTAGTTTAATTAGCACTAACCTAGGTTAAACTAATTAGGTTTAAACCTAAACTAGATTAATTAGCCGGGCGTGGCCCGCATGTCAGTGAGCCAGGGGGTTAGTTAGTGGGTCATTAGCCACTGATAACGTTGCCACGTCAGCACGCCGGAGTTGAACGCCGGCGAGCACACGAATGCGGCGGCGACGCTCGGGAACGCGCTACGGGCGGCGGCTGGACGCACGAAGACCACCAGAGGGTAACCCGCGCTCTCCCGCAACCAGAGGAGCAGGTGGGTGGCTGCAGGGGTGCCGGGGCTCGCCAGAACGGAGCTCGCGGCGGTGGCCAGAGCACGGCTCCGTGCGGGTTCGCATTGTGGTGCATGGCAAGACGTGGGGGTGGTTGGGTTCGTCTCCTGGAGACGTGTTAAGCGCGTTGGCGGGCTCGGACGCGAGCGACAGCAGCTGTGGCTACGGTGGTGCCATGGCCGGCGGTCGTGAGCTTTTGGCTCCGGTGGAACGGCGGCTAGAGGTCGAATTAGAGCACGGGAGTAGGGGAAACGGAACAGGGGCTCATAGTGATCTCGAGGGCGTTGTCGGAGAGCTCGGGGGAGGTCTGGTGCGGCCGGGGTGATGATAGCGATCTCAGGTGGCTGACGATGAAGACGGCGGCGAGGACGACGATACGGGGCTTCCGGCATCGTGCGGCTCGGCGATGAGGAAGAGGACGGCGAGGCCGAGCTCTCACGCAAGGTGGGGAGGCGAGGGGAGGCCAGTGGCCATGTTGACGGTGAGCTGCGTGCTGCGGTGGCCGGCGGGGCTCTCTGTTCGGGCGAAGAACGAGGAGGAAGAGGGGAAAATGGCCAGGGAGAAGGGGGATCAGCATGGCCTCATCCACGTCTCCTGGGAGCGAGGTTGGGAGGAAGGAGGCGTCGACACGGCGAAGCAGGAGGTGGCCGCTCGGGCGCGTGCGCTCGCTGCCCTGCCTCTGCCTACTGGCAGAGGTACGGGACGACTGGCAGGGGCCAACTGGGCTAGGCCGACTTGCTGGGCCACAGGTAAGGCCAGGTAAGTGCTTCTGTTTTATTTGTTTCTTTCTGTTTATTTGTTTTATTTAATCTTTTGCCACTATTTTGAATTCAAGAAAATTCAAACAATGCCAAACACTTGTCTGAATATTTTATGTCACTCAAAGAACTTCTCCAAATGAACATGAAATATAACAAAGCATTTGAAAATATATTCTTTATAATATGAATATATATTCAAATTCAAATACCATAGTGATTTAAATTCAATGCCAAAATGATTCCTTAAAAATGTTCACTATTTTTTGGCTTAGACCCAAGCCCTTGCCAAAAATATCAAACATTAATGAAGGCCATTTTGGTTTCACTGAATGCAAATTTAAGGGTTGTTGCCCTTCTTTTAATTGAATTTTGAGGCTTTCGGAATTCCCTCAATTCCAGTTTCTTGAATTAAAACATGATGCATGGATGCAACTCACTGATGGAACTAATTATAAAGCAGAATTCTAGGGTTGTGACATAAGTAGTGTTGGGGAGGTCCTTTTCCTCATAGTTGAAGATGGACTTGCTGACGAACGCGGTAGCGAGGGCTAGGCTCGCCACACCAGAGTCTGACTCCTCAGATTCCTCCTCTTCTTCATTTCCCTCAGATTCAGCCTCAGAATCCATTTCCTTGCCAATGAATGCCCGAGCCTTCTTGGAGCTGCTCTTCTTGTGAGATGAGGACCTTGAAGGTTTTGATGAAGAGGACTTTGAAGATTTCTTCTTCTTCTTTGAATCATCAGAACTGTATTCCTTGTACTTCTTCTTCTTTGGTTCCTTTTCCCACTGAGGACAATCTTGAATGTAGTGTCCGGGTTTCTTGCATTTGTGATAGAGTCTCTTCTTGTAATCATGGGATGAGGAATCTGATCTCAAGTCACCACTTCTTGAGGATTTTCCAAAGCGACCACGTCTTGGGAACTTCTGGAATTTCCTCACGAGCATTGCTAGCTCCTGGCTCAGTTCTTCAGGGTCACCAAGGCTGCTACCAGAATCTTCACCTTCAGATTCAGACACTGCCTTGGCCTTCAGAGCCCGTGATCTGCCATAACTTGGTCCATAGAGATCTCTCTTCTCAGCAAGCTGGAACTCATGAGTGTTTAGTCTCTCGAGGATATAAGCAGGATCAAGTGAATTATAGTCTCCACGTTCTTGTATCATCAATGGCAAGGTATCAAATGAGGAATCAAGTGATCTCAGCAATTTCTTCACCACCTCATGATCGGTGATATCAGTGGCACCAAGTGCTTGAAGCTCATTTGAGATGTCAGTGAGGCGATCGAAGGTTTGCTGAACATTTTCATTGTCGAGTCTTTTGAAGTGGTTGAAAAGATTGCGAAGAACGTCAACTCGAGAGTCATGCTGTGTTGAGACTCCCTCATTGACCTTGGACAACCTGTCCCAGATAAGCTTTGCTGTCTCCAAAGCACTCACTCTGCCATACTACCCTTTGCTCAGATGGCCACATATGATGTTCTTCGCATGAGAGTCGAGTTGCTTGAATCTCTTCACATCTGCAGCGTTGATGGTGGGAGTGACAGAGGGAACACCATTCTCCACAATGTACCAGAGATCATTATCAATTGCCTCAAGATGCATGCGCATCTTGTTCTTCCAGTAGGGGTAGTCCGTCCCATCGAAGGTAGGACACCCAGCAGAAACCTTGATCATACATGCGGTCGACATAACTAAAACTCCAGGCGGTTAAACCAAAATCACACAGAACAAGGGAGTACCTTGCTCTGATACCAATTGAAAGTGCGTTATATCGACTAGAGGGGGGTGAATAGGCGATTTTTATGAATTCTTCACTGAGGAATTTGTGGGTGAGTACTCAGAAGTAAACATAATAGAATATGAGCATGGTCTTCATGATGAAATGAAAACTAGCACAAAGTACAGAAAGCGTAAACACAGGATAAACACAATGAAGACAAATAGACTGAAGAAATTAAGCTGAGGAAATAGAGAAAGTCTTCAGTCAAAGTCTTCAAACAGATATGAACAAGCACACAACACAGAAATGAGGAAATGGAAGGGTTGAGGAAATGGAACCAGTTAGCTCAGTGAAGACAGTGATTTGGTAGACCAGTTCCAACTGCTGTGACAGTTGTACGTCTGGTTAGGGCGGCTAGGTATTTAAACCTGAGGACACCCAGTCCTGAACACGCAGCTGAGGACACTTAGTCCTCACCGTATTCCCCTTGAGCTAAGGTCACACAGACCTCGCCCAATCACTCGTGGTAAGTCTTCAGGTGACTTCCAAACCTTCACAGACTCGGTCACTCGGCGATCCACAATTTCCTCTTGGATGCTCTAGACCATGACGCCTAACCGTCTGGAAGATGCACAGTCTTCAAAGGTAACAAGCGTCGGATCCACGTAGGATCAATCTCTTAAGTGATGCTCAATCACTTTGGGTTTGTAGGTGTTTGGGTTTGGGTTTGGGTTTCCCTCACTTGATGATTTTCACTCAAAGTCCTCGGAGGATGGGATGCTCTTAAATGACAAGTGTCAGTTTCTCTCGGAGCAGCCAACCAGCTGGTGGTTGTAGGGGGCGGATATTTATAGCCTAGGCAACAACCCGACATGATAAGACATAAATGCCCTTCAATGATATGACCGTTAGGTGGGTAGATATTTCGGGACAACTGGCGCATAGCACAGCAACGGTCAGAATTTTGAGTATCAAATTCCTCAGGGCTATCATGTTCCTCACTGTGTAGGCAATCCGCACTGGCGAATTCCTAACTCCTCAGTCAGAACAAATTCCTCAGAGACCAGAAGAACTTCGTCTCTGTCACGAAGAAATTGACTGAGCTGTATGAGATTTCCAATGGCTTCACTTGTAGGGATTGGTAGGTGTAGGATTTGAGTTGAGCATCACTTGGAAATTTTTCCTTAGTATTTCCTCGACCCCCTTTAACAGTACGGTGTTTCCTATGACTCAAGAAAGAGAAAATGGAACTATGAAAACAAAAGTCTTCTCGCTTCATGTTCCTCGAATGAATACCAAGTCTTCAGGATCACACCAATTTCTTCACTTTCAAAGTCTTCAGAAATCCAAAGTCTTCAGAAGAAGAACTTCATTTTTAGGGGTCGACTTTCTTTGTAAATATCAAACTCCTCATAGACTTATAGACCTGTGTACACTCACAAACGCATCAGTCCCTTAACCTATAAGTCTTCAATACACCAAAATCACCAAGGGGCACTAGATGCACTTACACCTACCTCCAGGTCCATAAGTACCATCTTCCTGAGAAAAAAATCAGAGAGAAAGTTCCATCACATTTCACGATACAGAGCCGCTGCCACCTCCTGTTCTTCATCGGGAGGTGATCTGGAGTGTATTCGATGCTCCGGAGAGGGAAAATCATCGCCGCTGTCATCAATAACCCTTCTTCATCAACAACCTCATGATGCTCACCAATAGGAGTGAGTAATATCATGGTAGGCCTACTGGTGATACATGGAGATGGATGAGATTCGTCACGTAATCAAGTCAATTTGCTAGGGCTTGATCCCTAGTATACACTATGGTCTGAGATTGATATTGCTATGACTTTGCTATGCTTAATGTTTTGTCACTAGGGCCCTAGTGCCATGATTTCAGATCTACACCTATTATGTTTTCATGAATATATTTGAGTTCTTGATCCTATTTGCAAGTTATATGCATCTGTTATTATTTTTAACCGTAGACCCCAAGGTGACAATAATTGGGATACTCTCCGGGGATGACTGTAATTTGAGGAGTTCATGTATTCACTATGTGTTAATGCTTTGTTCCAGTTCTCTATAAAAAGGAGCGTCTTAATTACCGTTAGTTTCTATTATGACCCCGCTGCGACGGGAGGGTAGGTGAAAGTGCAATCATGCCCTTACACCATGTTTTGATGTTGATAACAATATACATGTAAGGGGCTAACTATGTTTGTCAAGTAAATCTCGGGTGTTAGTCCCCGGTTCATCAAAGGTGTGTGGATCACGAGCATACAAAGTGATTTTACTCAAGGATGAAGCATCAAAATGATTACATATTTGTTTTCTTAAGTATAGGATCCCGCACTATCAAGAGGGGATCGATAGGGTTAGTTAAAGCCTTGCTCTTGCCACAAACCTCCTTCCCAAAAATGTTTTTGATCCATCATTATATTGTCTGGTATGTTCTATCTCTAGCCTGCCCTATGTCCGGGCTTGACGCCGGATGTCCGGACCTCACGCAGGATATCCGGCCCGCTCACCGCATATCCGGACCCAACTATCCAGAATGCACTTTGTGTTGGTGCTGTCTTCCAGATGTCCGACCATCTATGTCGGATGTCCGGGTTCTCCTTGCACTCCGGATTTCCGGGCTTCCTTGCCGGACGTCTGGCTTGTGCTATCCAGATATGCCGGATGAACTTGGTGAACTTGCGGGATGTCGGGCCATGTGCCGGATGTCTGGGGTTTCCTGATATGCCGGATATCCGGGCTTCGCCCCTGGATGTCCGGCCGCTCTGTTTTTACCTCTGCTTCTGCTCTGTTCTTCAAGTGCCCCGCCAGGCCGGATGTCCGTCCCCCTTGCCCGGATGTCCGGCCTACTCGTTCACTTGCAGTACAACAACCACATTTGTGCTCACACTATATATAGCCCTCCTCCCCCATGCGAGAGGGTTGGCCATTCACTTTGAACAAACCCTAGAACACATTTCACTCTCTCTCACTCATCCACACCAAATCATAGATCCCTAAGGGATTTGAGAGCATTTGAGATAAGTTGTCCGATCAAGTGATAGATCCACTCCTTTCCCTTATTTGCACCAAAGGAATTTGTGATTTGAGCAAGTCTTGAGCTTTTACCCATCGCTTTTGTTACTCTTGGAGGTTGGAGACTCCTAGGTGGTACGAGTCTTTCGGAGAGGAATTGACCATTGTGATTATCCCCAGAAAAGTTTGTGAGGGTTTGGAGACCACCCCAAGGTCTACCACTAGTGGTTGAGAAACGCCTCCGTGGTGTTGTCTCAAAGGGAGAATAGGGTGAGCCTTCGTGGCGTTGGTGTGCCTTCGTGGTAACATCCACCTCTCTAACGGTGACGTAGCTTCCCTCCAAGGAAGTGAACATCGGCATACATCCTCGTCTCCCGGAGTTGCGGTTATTCCTAACCCTAACTCTCTACTTGTGGTTATTTGTCTCTTAGCACTTACTTATATCATATTGTGCTTGCTTACTCACATACTTGTGTTACTTGTTTACCTTGCTTAGCTCTTAGCATCATACTTGCAATTATTAGGCCCACTTTCATATTCCGCATTATTGCCTAAAATTGCTAATTAATAATTAAAATTTGTAATTGTACCTATTCATCCCCCTCTAGGTCCATCTCGATCCTTTCAATTGGTATCAGAGCCTTGTGCTCTATTCTTGTGGCTTAACCGCCCTAGAGCGAGATGAACCCCGATGGGACTCCCCTTGTTGCGGATCCGAAGAATACGGGCGCGGCTTCCACGGAAGTCAAGCCCTTCACTTTTGAGGATCTGGAATGGTCGCTTGCTAAGCAAAAGGAGAAGCATGATCCTTCTCTTGAGGCCTTGGTCCAAATGAGACTAGCCACACTATCCAGGATGCTTGCACCACTTTCTGGTGGTGCAGCCTCGAGGCCAGCTGTGCCTACTCCTTCACTTGGCCAACAACCTCCTAGTAATGAACACTCCAGTGTTCCTTGGATTTATGCAAGACCCCAAATAGAGAAACCAAAGTATAACCCTCAAGGCAAACCTCCTTTACTTGATGACACTACTGATTTTGCTTTGTGGAGAGTTGCTATGCAGGATCATCTTCGATATGGAAATGATGAGATATTGGAGATCTTGGAGTATGGCTACCAAGCAGTTGACCCGAATAATCTTACCCCAAGAGAGGTGTATGACAAGAATCTCAACGACACAGCAACTATGTGCATAAGGAGAAGTATGACTGACAAGCAAAGGAGACCACACATACATATCACAAGTGCTAAGGAATCATGGGATAGCATTGTGAGAACCAAGACTGGTACCTCCACTCTCCGGCTTGCTCAATATGAAATTGCCAAGGTTCAATTGCAAAACTTTTTTATGGAGAAAGGTGAACCTCCCAAGCAACTTCTTGAGCGTCTCATGACTCAATGCGGATTTGAAATTCTTTCTTGGATCTTATGCCAAATCTATGTAGATGATATCATTTTTGGTTCTCCTAACATTCATTTGTGCAAGAAGTTTGCGGCTTCTAGGACCAAGAACTTTAAGATGTCACTCAATGCGGATTTGAAATTCTTTCTCGGATTCCAAATTCAACAATTTCAAGAAGGAATATTCTTATCTCAAGCCAAGTATCTCAAGGATATTCTAGAGAAGTTTGGCATGACTGATGCTAGTCCATGTAAGACACCCATGCCAACCAAAATTGTACTCACTGAAGACACAAATGGTATTCCTTTTGACCCATCTAAATACTGCTCTATGATTGGTCCATTGCTTTATTTTTGTGCATCTAGACCAGACATCATGTTCAGTGTATGCATGTGTGCTAGATTTCAAGCTACCCCTAGGGAAAGCCATCATAAGGCGGTTAAGCATATTCTTAGATACCTTGTTCACACCCCAAAGTTGGGTCTATGGTACCCAAAGGATGCTAAGTTTGATCTCATTGGGTACACGGATGCAGATTGGGCTGGAGACAAAGTGGATCGTAAGTCCACCTCCCGTGCATGCCAATTTCTTGGACGCTCCTTGGTAAGTTGGTCCTCGAAGAAACAAAATTGTGTTGCCCTCTACACCGTCGAAGCTGAATAAATTGCAAGCGGCAGTTGTGCAACTCAATTATTATGGATGAGGCAAACTTTGAAGGATTGCGGTATCACCTATAGAAATGTGCATCTTCTATGTGATAATGAAAGTGCCATCAATATTGCTGAGAATCCCAAAGATCATACCCGCACCAAGCACATTGATATTAGGTATCACTTCTTGAGAGATCATGTGTAAAAAGGTGACATTGATATTGCTCATGTTGGCACAGATATGCAACTTGCAGACATTTTCACCAAGCCATTGGATGAAGCAAGGTTTTGTCAACTTCAGCGTGAACTTGGTATCTTGGAGCTTGACAACATTATGTGAAATCTAGTATCCATGCATGCATTTTCATAATGTCTTGTCTTGATGTAGGCATATATTTAGGGGGAGACACTCAATTCATGAGTACTCTCACCCTACATAATGCATAAATAAAGCAAACACTCTCAAAGCTATCATGGTCTCTTTTTGAACTATGGTGCTTTAAAATGATGGAGTCATGACTATGTACCCAAAAGTCGCAATCTTTGTGGTACTATGTCCCATATGCTCAAACATGGTGACTCCTGTCACCGCTCGTGGATTGCGTATATGAACCTTTTCTTATTTCATATTGTTGGGTTATTATTGCACATCTTAGTATGGCCATCGTTTACTCAAGTTCTCATTCCTACGTACTCTAAATCTCCTTGGTGGAGTCTATATCGATATATTTTAGTTGTCCCCCTTACAAAATCTTCTCCTGTTTGGGCTCTCTGTCCAGTGGCCGGACATTCGGCTCCTCAGCCGGACATCCGAGCCCTGGCGGGATTCTGCTGCTAATCTCTCCCATCGAGAGCCTCCAGCGGCCGGACATCCTGGCCCTGGACCTTTTTTGCTCTCAAACTTCTTCACGCCAGATATCCAGGCTTGGACCCCGGATGTCTGGCCCGTCGCCCACAGCCACACATAACGGGGGAGGGCTCGGGATTTGGGGGCAGTTCCCCATTCTCCCCTTGATCTCCCCTTCTATTCCAACAAGCCGCCATCGTCACCGGGCTGTGCTCCGGTGCTGCCCCAGCCTTCTCCTTCGTCCCCTGGCACCGATCTCCTGCCCACGGCTTCTTCTCCTCCCGATCTATGTTTCCATCCAATCCATTCCTTGGGTTGTGGTGTGAATCACTCGGGAGGGACCGGTGTCTTGTGGCCGGAGTTCGTCATGGCATGTACCAAGAATTGCGGCCTAGATCCTTCTTCTCGGGGTATGGATGTTATATACTCTTGCTTCTTTTTCTTGTTTTTGACCCAACCATCCTAGGGTTTCATTATCTCTCATGACTATCTTGGTGAATATCAATCTCTAGAGATTTGATGTCACATGCCTAGCCTAAAAATCCTCTCTATGTACTTGGCTAAACAACTTAATCATGGGCATGTCAATATTTTGATCTACCACTTGGACTTGTACTATGGTCATGTTCGAAAATATTCATCCCGTTGTTTAATTTGGCTTATCCTTGTTTCATACTTTGACTCCTTCTCATCGGTACCCTTATCATGTATTTGTTTCAGTCGATTGCCGGCAAAGTTCCACCGACTCCGATGAACATGCTCGACCTAAGAAGAAGACGACCACTAAGAATAAGCGTCGGGCACCATCCCCAAGTCCGTCGGCCTCTGATCCGGATGATGTGGACTATGTTGGGGAGGAAGAGGATGACATTTCACCAAGACGTTCTGTTGGTCAGTCCAAGCCTGGCACTAGGAGGGCCCTTGTGCCTCAAGTACGTGGTGGTGCAATGCCCGTGGTCCATGGTCGTCGCATCTCAATGGAGCTTCCCGATAACAGGGACCGCCTCACACACGACTTCACACCGTGGGGGCTGGTCCATACCTTGAGTTCCGATGGGATACCAACCAATATGAGATGTTGGCTGATGTCGAGGACCCTCGTTTTCATACTCGCATGCAGCAAGATCTTTACTCGAGTTTTGTCCATGGCCGTGGACTTTCCCCTCATAAATACCTGGACCTTCAGTTCATGCGTGATGATCCTGCCATGTTCCCTGACAACACGGTTAAGATCATTGATGAATCTAGGTCAAGCAATGACCTTCAAATGTGATTGGAATGAAGCTGCCATCCTTTAGTTCTATGCCACCTGCTTCTTTGGGCCAGACAACACTCTCACATGGATGACTGATGACACTGTGCTGAGCATCACCTATGACCGGTTTGTTCAGATTTTGGGCTTCTCTGGTGTTGGTCATCACATCCACAGTACGGATCCTCACTACAGGCCCAAAGGGATTGATGCTTGCATGGCTCTTCTTAAGCCTGTCTCTGAGCTCACTCCAGAGGAACGTGCATATCCACCCAATGAGTCATCCATTTTCCAGTCTCCCTACTACATTCTCTATGAGTGTGTGCTTCGCACTCTCTATCCTAAGAAGGGAGATTGCTCCAGGGCTCGCAACTACTGCATTGATCTGATGGTACGTATGCATGATGCACCTACTGAGCCTCTTGACACCGCCCACTATATTTGGCATGAGATCCGTCTCTCCAGCTTTATTCAGACGCGTCAATTCCCACATGCTCCATTCATTCAGGCCATAATTGATCACACTGCTCCATTTGGGGTTGCTAAGATCGTTGTGCATTCCATTTGGAAGCCTCCTGTTCATATGCACATGGTCGCTCCTGCACCAGCTGCTGCACCTCGACCACATAGGAAGTCTGCTGGTGGGTCTCAGCCCACGGGTTCCTCCGTGCCTTGTTCCTCGACTGCTCCTCGTGGTCGTCTTGCCTTGTTCTTAGGCAAGGCTCGGTCTGCTATCATGAAGGCAATCACTTTCAACTGTCAGCAGAATCAAGATGTTCAGAAGCGCCTCATCATCTCCAAGAATCATCTCAAGCAGCGCCTTCATGACCGTGGGAGTCCAGTGAGTGATGACGATCCGATTCCCGCAGCTCCGTCCTCTTCCACCTTTGGTTTCCCGTATCGTGACAAGTATGCCGAGTTCTTTGATGGTGATGATGACATCCGCCGGGAGTGACAGAGTCCGTCTAGTTCTTCGCCCCTTTTTACTTGTTGTTGTCAAAGGGGAGAAGTAGTATCTTAGTATGGTCATGCTATATGTTGGCTATTTGTGTTAGCTATTATTCAAACTTATTATGTTGCTACTTATGGTACTTGAGCATATGAGACTATGTTGTTATATTTGTGGCTATGAAATGACTGAGTCTATGTGTGTTATGGTTGTTTCATATGTGCGTATCTCACTCTTATATCTGATTGAGTCTATGCGTGTTATGGTTATTTCATATGTGCGTATCTCACTCTTATATCTTTTTTAGCAACATATGCTACCATGCGAGTTTGTGCTATACATCCTAACATATTGATCCCATGCACACAATGAGGGGGAGCTAAAAGCAAATATGAACATATTCAATATTATGCTCTCATGATTGTCAATGCTAAATTTATTTATTGCATCTATGATACTACATGTATGATTGTCATCAACAAACAAAAAGGGGGAGATTGAAAGTGCAATAATGCCC
This sequence comes from Triticum urartu, assembly GCF_003073215.2. Classification (NCBI taxonomy): domain Eukaryota; kingdom Viridiplantae; phylum Streptophyta; class Magnoliopsida; order Poales; family Poaceae; genus Triticum; species Triticum urartu. The sequence continues at coordinate 262,710,028 of NC_053023.1, forward strand.
TTACATCATGTTTTGATGTTGATGACAATATACATGTAAGGGACTAACTATGTTTGTCAAGTAAATCTCAGGTGTTAGTCCCCGGTTCATCAAAGGTGTGTGGATACTGAGCATACGAAGTGATTTTACTTAAGGATGAAGTATCAAAATGATTACATATTTGTTTTCTTGAGTATAGGACCCCGCACTATTAAGAGGGGATCGATAGGGTTAGTTAAAGACTTGCTCTTGCCACAAACCTCCTTCCCAAAAATGTTTTAGATCCATCATTATATTCTCTAGTATGTTCTATCCCTGGCCTGTCGGATGTCCGGGCTTGACGCCGGATGTCCGGGCCTCACGCCGGATATCCGGACCCAGCTAACTAGAATGCACTTTGTGCTGGTGCTGTCTTCTTGATGTCCGGCCCGCTATGCCGGATGTCCGAGCTCTCCTTGCACTCTGGATTTCCGGGCTTCCTTGCCGGACGTCCGGCTTGTGCTATCCAGAGGGCGTTTCAATTTGGTGAACTTGTCAGATGTCCGTCCATGTGCCGGATGTCTAGGGTTTCCTGATATGCTGGATGTCCGGGCTTGGCCCCCGGATGTCCGCCCCCTCTATTTTTACCTCTCCTCCTGCTCTGTTCTTCAAGTGCCTCGCCAGGCCGGATGTCCGCCCCCCTTGCCCGGATGTCCGGCCTGCCCGTCACTTGCACTACAACGGCCACATTTGTGCTCACACTATATATAGCCCTCCTCCCCCACGGGAGAGGGCTGACCATTCGCTTTGAACAAACTCTAGAACACATTTAACTCTCTCTCTCTCACTCCTCTGCACCAAATCTTAGATCCCCAAGGGATTTGAGAGCATTTGAGAGAAGTTATCCGATCAAGTGATAGATCCACTCCTTCCGCTTCTTTGCACTAAAGGAATTTGTGATTTGAGAAAGCCTTGAGCTTTTCCCCATCGTTCTTGTTACTCTTGGAGGTTGGAGACTCCTAGGCGGTAGGAGTCTTTCGGAGAGGAATCAACCATTGTGATTACCCCTGGAAAAGTTTGTGAGGGTTTGGAGACCACCCCAAGGTCTACCACTAGTGGTTGAGAATCGTCTTTGTGGTGTTGTCTCAAAGGGAGAATAGGGTGAGCCTTCGTGGCGTGCCTTCATGGTAACATGCTCCTCTCTAACGATGACGTAGCTTCCCTCGAAGGAAGTGAACATCGGCATACAACCTCGTCTCCCGGAGTTGCAGTTATTCCTAACCCTAATTCTCTACTTGTGGTTACTTGTCTCTTAGCACTTACTTATATCATATTGTGCTTGCTTACTCACATACTTGTGTTACTTGTTTATCTTGCTTAGCTCTTAGCGTCATACTTGCAATTGTTAGGCTCACTTTCATATTCCGCATTATTGCCTAAAATTGCTAATGTAATTGTACCTCACCCCCCCTCTAGGTCCATCTCGATCCTTTCAGTAGGACAAAAGATGTTATGCAAGTTCTTATTATAAGCACATATGACTATATATGGTATACATGCCTACATTTCATTGATGAATGGTAGCTATTGTGTATCGCTCTAGGTTGCGACTGTCACCTGATGAATGTCATCGAAATATCCGTCGCTACTCCATGCCTACGCTTTGCTCATATTGTCCTTTCTAAGTTATACTATTGATATTGTTGTTCCAACTACTACAAAACTGCTACTGTTACCATTACTATTAGTATCGCTATTGTTACTGTTGTTATCAAAACTACCATATTAATGTGCTAATAATATTTTTGTTGCAATCTGTATTCACTATGAAGGATTCGAGAGACTCTAAGACCAATATCATCCCTCTAAGAAGAGGGAAGGTAAAGAACTGCCAACTCGGTCTACACTTGATTCACCTTCTGTTTTAAGTCAACTTGTAACACCACCACCTCTTATTCAATATGATATGTCACAAGTAATAGACATTGCTTCTGCTATTGATGATACTCATGATAATGCTTCTACTTTTCTTAATGAATCTATGCCACTTGGTGAATAACCTAATTCTCATGTTGCTAAAGCTAAAGAATTCATAATTGATGAAAATTATGGTTCACCTGCCACACCTAGTACTCCTGCTAGAACTAAGATGTTAGATGTGCCTGAAGGGTACACTCTGGATGATGATATTACTAAAGAATTGCTTGCTTGTAAAAATAGGGAGGACCTTAAGGACTTAATGGATAGGCTAAAAGAAAAGGCTATGAACCAAATGATGAAATATGATCCTAAGTTTGCAACCTCTCCTATTTTTGTTACTGATAAGGATTATGAATTCTCTATTCTCTATTGTTCATGGTCCTATTACTTTGGTAGAATATGATCCATCTCATGGCTATGAATCAGAACTAGTTATATCACATCTCAAAACTGAATGAAATTTCCACCCTATTTGCTCAAGAGGAAAAGATTCACTATTACTATATTCTTAAATTGTTTCCCTTCTGATTAAAGGGAGATGCTAAAACTTGGTTTAATGATCCTGCTGTTGGTTTTGATTTACTACTTCACTGAGAAATATTTTCCTGCTCATAAGCAACAAGCTGCCCTACAGGAAATATATAATTTGTGCAACTTGAGTAAGAGCATCTCCTTCAAGCTTGGGGGAGGCTCCTCCAATTATTGAATGCTTTACCTGATCATTCTCTTAAGAAAAATGAAATACTTGATATCTTCTATAATGGACTAATTGATGCTTCTAGGGACTACCTAGATAGTTGTGTTGGTTGTGTTTTTAGGGAACGAACTGTTGAACAGGCTCAGGAATTATTGAATAACTTATCGAGAAATGTTGATGATTGGACACTTCCTGAGCCACCTCCTAAGCCAACTTCGAAGAAAAGAAGTATTATACTCCTTAATCGAGAAGATATGCATGAACCCAAGAAATCTATGAGAGAGAAAGGTATTAAATCTGAAGATGTTAAAAATCTACCACTTATTGAAGAAATACATGGACCCGATATCCCAATAGAGGTAGTAGAGGTAAACTCTTTTTATAGGTTTGATGAGGGTGATATTCCTTGTAATAAATCTCCAAGTCAGTGCTTAGATGAACTTAATAATTTTATTGTTAAGCAAGAAAACTTTAATAGACAAATAAGTGATTAATTGAAACATAATGTTATTATGATTGAACGCTTGAGTGGTTTGATGTTTAGAATTGCCAATAATGTTAAAGGTTTATGTAAACATTCCTCTATGGTCCACACTCAGCTCGAACAAGTTTCTAAATCACAAAATTATTTGCATAAATTTATGAACAATAAACTTAATGACTATGCGGTTAGAGTAGTGGCTAGAGGTAGTAAAATGACCCAGGAACCTTCGTTCCCTGAGGGTCATCCTAAAAGAATTGAACAATATTCTCAAAGAATTAATGATAGTGTAGTAGTTCACCTAAGAAGAAAAAGAAGAAGAACAAGGATAAAACTTCGCACGCGTCTAGTGAACCTGTCATAGAAAACCCCGTTGAAAATGTTAATAATGTTTATATTTCTGATGCTCATACCTAGTGATAATGATAATGATGATGCCAATGATGATCATGTTGATGCTCCACCAGATGATAATAAAGAATCTGGTAATGACATAGAAATAGAACCTAAAATTGAGCTTGATGACCCATCTCCTAAGAACAAAAGATATAATAAACAAGACTTTGTTGCTAGAAAGCATGGTAGAGAAAGAGAACCATGGATTCAAAAACCTGTGCCTTTTCTTAGTAAGGCCTTAAAATCTAAAGATGAAGACGCTTTCAACCGCTTTGTTGAATTGCTTATACCTTTATTCTTGCAAGTACCTTTGACTGATGCTATGAAAATGCCTCCTTATGCTAAGTATATGAAAGACATTGTTACTAATAAAAGAAAAATACATGAGGCTGAAATTTCTATTATGCTTGCAAATTATTCCTTTAAAGGAAAAATACTTGGAAAAGAAGGAGATCCAGGAATACCTGCTGTACCATGCTCTATTAAAAACCATCATGTTAAAAGCTACTTTATGTGATTTAGGGGCTGGTGTTAGTGTTAGTGTTATGCTCTATTAAAAACCATCATGTTAAAAGCTACTTTATGTGATTTAGGAGCTTGAGTAAGTTGACTCCTACTGAAATTTCTTTGCAAATGGCTGACAAATTAGTTGCTATACTAATCGGTATTTGTGAGGATGTTCCCGTTGTGGTTGCTAATGTCACTATATTGACGGACTTTGTTATCTTGATATGCCCGGGGAGAACAACATGTCAGTTATCCTTGGAAGACCTTTTTCTAAATACTGCAGGGGTTGTTTTGATTGCAACAAAAGCAAGTTCACTTTTCATGTTAATGGCAATGAGCATACGATATATATCCCTAAGAAGCCAAACAAAGTAAACAGTCTCAATTCTATTGAAAAAGTTATGATCATCACTATTGGAGGTTTTGAATTTCCTCTTCCGATTCCCGAAAATAAGTACCAAACTCTTATAATTGGAACAATGCATATTCCAGTTGAGCTAACTTAGTGCTATACAAAAATTCTTTGGTTCTATGCCACTCAGAAATAATTTTTTAATAAGACATGATTAACCTTGTTAATGGATTTTTTAGGAGCATAGTCGATGAATTCCGTAAGCACAACTTTCTGTAACTTTAGTTTATCTTTTGTTATATTTAGTTTTGAATAAATTTAATGATTTAGATTGTCCCATTTATCTCGTTTCCTAAATTTTCTATGCAATAAAAAATGTGCAGAAAATTAAAGTTCTCAGAATGTCCTAAAAATATAGTATGTTTTTTGGAATATTTAAGAATTTTTGGTACTGAACACAAACCAGGGGGTGCACCAGTGAGCCACAAGATTAGGTGGCACGCCTACCCCCCCCCCCCCCCGGGGGAGCCACTTGGGCGAGCCATGTGGGGCATGTGGGCCCCACAAGGCCCCACTCACTTAGTGCCCATGCCCATTGCCTCCTTCCACCTCCAGAAAAATTCATGCTCAGTTCTTAGCCCATGTTCTTGCTAATTTTCATGTTTTTGATCTCTTTGCTCGAAGCCCCGAACTGTTTGTAGGAATTTCTCCTTGTATGTGACTCCTCCATTGGTCCAATTAGTCTTGATATAGCCTCTAGACACTTGTGGGAGTAGTTGTTGGGAAACGTAGTAGAAAACAAAAAAATCGCGCCTACAATCACCCAAGATCAATATGAAGATGCATAACGGGTTGGGATCACGATCGTTATCGTCATCGAGTTGCAGTGAAAGAAAACATGTTAGTGTAGATCGTACTTGGAGTCCCTCGAACCATTGATGAACGATCCCTTGTACCGCCCATGCACATTTCCATGGACCAAGACCGAAAGAACGACCTCTCTACTTGGTTGCAAGCGTGCAACCTTCACGATTCGACAGTGCTTCACTGTGCAGAGCTAATCGTCCCCGGAGAATTAGAGGGAGGAGATTAGAACCACACAAGGCTTCTAATTATGAGGACAAGATGATTAGCCTAGTTCTGATTATTCAACTAGAACCAACTAGAACTAGAACTAGAAGAACCAGAGGAGGCTCCAAAACTTGTATATTAAATAAAGCAAAAAAAACCTAGTATATATAGGTTAGAGGAGGAGCGGCAGCCACCATGGGCAGAACCAATCTAGGGCTCCGGCGGAGCTGTTCTGCCGGGGAAACTTCCCTTCGGGAGGGGCAAATCGAAGCCATCATCATCACCAATGATCCTCTCATCAAGAGGGGGTCAATCTCCATCAAATCTTCACCAGCACCATCTCCTCTCAAACTCTAGTTCATCTATTGTATCCGATCTTTGTCTCAAAACCTTAGATTGGTACCTGTGGGTTGCTAGTAGTGTTGATTACTCCTTGTAGTTGATGCTAGTTGGTTTATTCGGTGGAAGATCATATACGTTCAGATCCTTAATGCTAATTAATACTCCTATGATTATGAACATGAATATGCTTTTTGAGTAGTTACGTTTGTTCCCGAGGACATGTGAGAAGTCTTGTTATAAGTAATCATGTGAATTTGGTATTCGTTCGATATTTTAATGAGATGTATGTTGTCTTTCCTCTAGTGGTGTTATGTGAATGTTGACTACATGACACTTCACCATGATTTGGGCCTCGGGGAAGGCATTGGGAAGTAATAAGTAGATGATGGGTTGCTAGAGTGACAAAAGCTTAAACCCAAGTTTATGCGTTGCTTCGTAAGTGGCTGATTTGGATCCATATTTTTCACGCTATGGTTAGATTTATCTTAATTCTTCTTTGTAGTTGCGGATGCTTGCGAGAGGGGTTAATCATAAGTAGGAGGCTTGTCCAAGGAAGGGAAGCACCCAAGCACCGGTCCACCCACATATCAAATTATCAAAGTAACGAACACAAATCATATGGGCATGATGAAAACTAACTTGAAAACAATTCCCACGTGTCCTCGGGAGCGCTTTACTTTATATAAGAGTTCATCTAGGCTTGTCCTTTGCTACAAAAAGGATTGGGCCACCTTGCTGCACCTTAGTAACTTTTGTTACTTGTTACCCATTACGAATTATCTTATCACACAACTATCTGTTACCGATAATTTCAGTGCTTGTAGAGAATGCCTTGCTGAAAACCACTTGTCATTTCCTTGTGCTCCTCGTTGGGTTTGGCACTATTACTTATCGAAAGGACTACGATGGATCCCCTATACTTGTGGGTGATCACAGACACACAGTTACCTTCACCTGTTCCCCGTTTATTGTTTCTGTGGGACTGAAGGGACAGGCGGTATCACCCCGGTAGAGGTAGACCTGAGTTCCTGACAATCTCTCATGAATCGGGTTGACCTGGAGGGTACCCACGAGATAATTAGGCGGCACAGCCGGGCATTCTTAGCCCTTGTCGTAAGTCTGCGAGACAGGGCGACATAACCACAGATCATGGATCATTGATCGTCTCCGCGCGCTCCTAAGACACTAACAGGTTTGGATATGTGATTTGAGTAGGCCTTTTCGCACTAACCACCATGCAGGTATAAGTATGGGCACTCGGCGTCATACGTTTTTTCCGAAAGCTCACTAACGTCGGCAGTTTAGCGGCGCGCGCCCGGTTGGATGGGAACCACCTACGCTTGTATTAGGGGGTGGGTCTCCTCCAGGCCGCGTTCGCAATGCACATGATTGCAAAGGACGATTGGCCCATGACCTCTTTGCATTTAGGATGTAGACCGGTGTGCTGGCCTCTCTGTTGAGTCTAGGTAGGACTAGTACGTGTTGATCAGCCGAGGTCGGGCATGACCCGAAAAAGTGTGTCTGGCCAAAGCTAATTGTGCGTGTTGGGTAAGTTGGTGCACCCCTGTAGGGAAGTAAATCTATTTGAATAGCCGTGTCCACGGTAACGGACGCCCAAAGTTGTATCCCGATCTATTAGAACTAGAACTAGATACTGGAGACACTATATGGATATGATGGCTCTGGGATTGATTTTCTTGCTGAGAGTAGAGGAAGGATCTCTGGGCGTTACTACATTGTACTTAATACTTATAATATGCTAATATGCACTCTTCTAATACTACAAGATGCTTCAAGATGCTAGTCTTCGATAGGCTAGGCCTTTCACTTCTCTATTGGCATTTCTACAATTCAGTCCAAAGATATAGCCTCATTCCTTTAATATTGATACATACTTAGTATAGATGATGTAAGTATTGCGAGTACTTTGGATGAGTACTCACGGTTGCTTTGCTACCCCTTTCCCCTATACCTGATTGCTTCAATCAGATGACAGAGTCAGGAGCCAGCCGATCCTGCTGACGACTACTACTACCCGACGGAGCCTACTACTACGTGGAGACCGACAACGACCAGGAGTAGTTAGGAGGCTCCCAGGCAGGAGGCCTTTACTTTTTGATCCATTTGTTGTTTTTGCTAGCCTTCTTAAGGGAGACTTGTTTACCTTATGTCTGTACTCAGATATTGTTGCTTCCGTTGACTCATTTGTATTCAAGCTTATGTATTCGAGCCCTCGAGGCCCCTGGCTTGTAATATAAATCTTGTATGACTTTAATTTGTGTCTAGAGTTGTGTTGTGATATCTTCCCTGAGTCTCTTATCTTTATCGAGCACATTTGCATGTATGATTAGCGCACACTTAAGTCAGGTGTAGGATCGAGAAGAGGTGTCTAGAGGGGGGTGATTAGACCCTCAACAAAGAAAAGTAGCACTTTTTAATTTCTTTAAGTTAAAGTGGAGTTTTAGCACAAGTTTAAACATTCACAATACATTTCAAGCAAGCATGGCAAGAGTATATGAGTAGCGGAAAGTAAAGCATGCAACTTGCAAGAAAGTAAGGGATGAGATTGGAGTGTGCAAACGCAATTGGAGACACAGAGGTTTTTGGCGTGGTTCCGATAGGTGGTGCTATCGTACATCCATGTTGATGGAGACTTCAACCCAAGAAGGGTAACGGTTGTGCGAGTCCGTGGAGGGATCCACCCACGAAGGGTCCACAAAGAAGCAAACTTGTCTATCCCACCATGGCCATCGCCCATGAAGGACTTGCCTCACTTGGGTAGATCTTCATGAAGTAGGTGATCTCCTTGCCCTTACAAACTCCTTGGTTCAACTCCACAATCTTGATGGAGGCTCCCAAGTAACACCTAACCAATCTAGGAGATACCACTCTCCAAAAGGTAATAGATGGTTGATACGTCTCCAATGTATCTATAATTTTTGATTGCTCCATGCTATATTATCTACTGTTTTGGACATTATTGGGCTTTATTATCCACTTTTACATTATTATTGGGACTAACCTATTAACCGGAGGCCCAACCCAGAATTGTTGTTTTTTGCCTATTTTAGGGTTTCGAAGAAAAGGAATATCAAACGGAGTCCAAACAGAATGAAACCTTCGGGAACGTGATTTTCTCACCAAATACAACTCAAGAGACCTAGACCATACATCAAGCCAGTGTCGGGGGTTTGGTGCGACATATGCCAATGGATGGCTTCTCATGGTGGGGGTGAGTAGAACGTCGCCGGTGCCTGGAAACGGGATGAGGCGAAGACATGCACGCCGGCGAATCTTACCCAGCTTCAGGGCTCCCCGGGGAGATAATACCCCTACTGCTGCTCTACGGGGTCTCCGCATGATCACTAAGGCAAAGTGCTTACACGGTTGCTCCTTGAGCTGTTTTCTGGTGGTGGGAGAGGGCAAGACTAGCTCTCTCCCTCCTATATGATTTGCTCTAGAGCTAATGGGTTCCAACCCTTTGCATGGGTGCCCTGGGGGGTTTATATAGGCCTACCTCCCAGGGGTACAATGGTAATCCAGCTGGGCGCGGGCCCAGCCGTCAGTGTCTCTGGCCTCCGCCTTCTCTGCTGACCGCTGGGGCCCGCCGACTGGCGGGCCCGGCCGACTGGCCAGGTACGGAGCCGACATGCCGCGTCCGCCGCGGGCGGGTCTTGCCGGCTGTTGATTACTGTAGCCGTACTTCTGATGACGCGGGCTTGATCATGAGGTCGTGGCAACAGCCCCGCCACCTGGCGGGCGATCACTGTTGCCACTCCCCATCTCATCTTGATTAATGGCGCATGGGCCCCGGGGGAGGGCTCGGCCGACTCCCCCGGGCCGACTCCCGACGGGTCCGACTGGTGGTCCTCCCGCCGTCTCCCGAGGTCTCACTGACTAGTGGGCCCTGCTGCCTCCAGGCCATACAGACAAGCCAGAGTGGGTGCAGGATTCGGCCCTGCGGTGCTGATGTCAGGGCTGGCATTGCAACAGTGCCACGCCGCACGGAGATCTTCCGGGGTACGGCGTGCTGGGGCCATGCCTGCCCTTGGTGAGGGGCGGGGGTGGGCTTTGCTGTAGCCACGCCCCTGCCTCGTCCCCTTTGATGAGGTCATGGGGTTTGTTGGAGTCGCAGGCCGACTCCCCAAAGCCGGCTTCTCTGGAAGTCGTCCCTGGGACTCGGCCATGAGCGGGCAGTCGGCCGCCTTGCCGTCGACTCCTCAGGAGGCGGCTCTTTGTCCTGGGGTCTTGAGGGGCGCAACCTGCCCCGATGTCTTGAAAGGTTATGGGACTCGGGTTGGCCTACCCGTGGCCCATTACTCCGACAGTAGTCCCCGAAGCTGGTGAGGCGCCACGGACGATCGGCCAAGAAGCCTCAGCAGTTTCTCTTTCCGGGTGCTCAACACATGGTCTCTGATTGACTTCTGCCGGGCCGACTAGAAGGAGTCGAACTTGCTCAACTCGGACTCACTCAATTCCGACTCGCTCAGTATTTCGAACGTCGCGGCGGGATTTAAGTGGCGTGCTAGCTAAGCCTCCAGGCCGCCGCCCATTCTTGGCCTGTCACGCGAGGGCACGTGGATAGGCCGTCCTGCCAGCCTACGCGCGCGACGGGACAGGACCATTGGTGGGGCCCGCCACTACCGCGCCTCGGCGCCCGAGCGGATCCGCTGCGGCCCCGGTGGATGGTTGGGATTCCCGTGGAGTTACTGCGTGCAGTAACTTTATCGTGGATCGTGGGGGCCGTGGGGTTGTGGGTGCAGTAAATCCCCACGTCCGTCCCCTCGGCTTCGCAGCCCACGAGGCTATAAGTAGGGGGAAGAGGGAGGCACGCGCGCCCCTCCTTCCCACTACTCCTCGTTCTCTTCCTCCTTGCTGCTCCTCGCTCTCCTCCTTCCTCTTCTCTTCTTCGCTCCGCCGCACGCCCAAGCTCCGGCGAACGCTGCGGTGACAACTCGTGATGAGTTCTTCCTCCGCCGCCTCGCCTCCCCCAGTGCGCTCCGGCACCTGGGACGGCTCCGAAGTTCATGAAGACCACATTGAGTTCCTCCGCCGGACCCGTCGGCTTCCCGGCGAGGATCACGTGCAGGTGCGTCTTGCGTCGAAGGGGGAGATTTCCCCCGCACCGCAGTAGGGCGAGCGGGTCATCTTCCGCTCGCACTACCTGCGCGGGCTGGGGCTGCCGGCGAGCAGTTTCTTCCGGTCCTTCCTAGAGTTCTACGGACTCCAGCCGCACCACCTCACCCCCAACGCAGTGGTGCTGCTGTCCGCCTTCGTGGCCATGTGCGAAGGCTTCCTCGGAGTCCTCCCCACCCTCGAGCTCTAGGGGGAGTTCTTCTTCTCCAAGCTCGGCACCCAGGCTGCGGGCGTGCCGGCTCAGTGCGGCGCTTTCATCGTCGTGCGAAGGTCGGGGGCCGACAATCCCTTCCCCTCCATCTCGCTGATCAAGTCGGTGAAGATGTGGCAGAGATCCTACTTCTACGTCAAGAACGCCTCCGCGAGGGGAGACTGGGTCAACTTGCCGGCTTTCGAAGCCGGCCCGCCGGCTGGGCGACTGCCCAACTGGTCGTACCGGGCCAGGTCGCTGACGCCAGCGGGAGCCGGCGCCATCACGCGACTCCGAGTGCTGACGCAGTCGGAGGGTCTGACTGGTCCGGACCTGCTGGCCGCCTTCGTTTCGCGCCGAGTTCTCCCACTCCAAGGCCGCCCTCATATGATATGCCAGATGAGCGGGCACCGCAACCCGAGTCGGATGTGCACCAAGGACATGCCTCACGAAGAGGTGTCCTTCATGGTGAACTACCTCTCGGACAGCAGGCTCCTGGAGGACTGGCGATTCGGCAAGGAGCCGTACTCCCGCGCCAACCCCCCGCCCGTGGTGAGTCGCCTTTCTTTTCTTTCTTTGGATTGTCTTCTTCTTCCCGAGTTCTGTTTTGACCAGTCGGCTTTGGTTAGAATCCCCTCCTTCACTCACCAGCCGGCACCTCGGGGCCGGCCCGCGAGTTCCTCGCCGACCGGGCGGAGAGCGACGTCGACGACCCCGATCTGGGGGCGGTGGCTCTGGAAGATGACGCCGAGGGAGGAGGAGGAACAGCGGGCGACTTCAGGCCTTCGGCCACTTTCGCCGACTGGCCTGACGACGACGCCGAGGGAGAAGTCGCCCCTCGCCATCGGTCAGGAGCCAGCCAGCCTGGCGCGGGTTCTTCAGCCGCGCCGGGCGCTCCAGGCGGCGGGAAGAAGCGCAGGGCCGTGCCGACCTTGTTCGGCAGTCGGCCGAAGAAGCCCAAGGGTTCGGCTGCGGCGACCCGGAGGGAAGAGGCGGCCACGAAGGCCATCCGCTTCCGTAAGGAAGTGAAGAAGCCGCTGTTGGTCTCCGCGTAAGTATTCTGTCTTCAAAGTTTTATTCTTTCTTCGTGATTTGTCTGAGTCTCTGCTTGCCCCTCTTGCTTCAAGGCTCCCCTCTCTCTTTAGAGGGTCACCGCCGCCTCCGTCATGGGGTCAGCGGAGACGTCCGCCACCACTCGGCGGATTGACCCCGCTGCTGACCTCTAAGAGGCGACGGAGCGGAATGCGCAGGAGAAGCGCAACGAAGAAGAGGCCCTCCGCCTGGAGAAGGCAGAGGCCGACAGGGCGGTGGCCTCCGCTAAGAAAAAACTAGCGGAGGCCGAAGCCGCCGCCGCGGCGAAGCAGCAGGCTGAGGAAGCCGCACGCCGCCAGTCGGCAGTGCTCGTCACCCTGTTAAACTCTGCGCCGCCGCCTCCAGAGTTCACGGGGCAGACTGGGGAAGCCGGCAGGGAGAACCCCGTCGCGGAGGGGGAGGGCGGCGACCTCTGTAAGCCGAGTGCGAACGTTCCGCCGCCGCCTCCACCGCCGTCTGAAGGTGCGCAGGGCGAGCAGCCGGCGGGCCCTCCGGTGCCGCCGACCGAAGACGAGGCCGTGGCGAGGCTACTCCTCCAAGTCGGCTCGCCAACACGCCGCCGTCTGGAGAAGGCGACTTCGGCGCCCCGTCCCCTGGAAGCCGGTGCTGCCAGCTCAATGATCCCAGATGCCGAGGCGACGAGCGCCGCACCCATTGGGTGGGTGCAAGGAGGCGGCACAGTTCCGCTGAACCAGGCGCTTCTGGATGTCCAGGCGAAGCTTCGTGCCGAGGGCGACGCCCTCCAGAATTGCACCAAGGCGTACCTGGCGTCGCGGGCAGCCGTCCGGGTATGTTTTTTCCTTTTAGCCTTTGTTTTTCTTGTTCCTCTCTATGGGGGCGCGCCAGCGCACCCACTGGGTGCAGTCCCCGAGTTTCGGGCAGGCTGCTGAGCAGGCAGCCCGGAACTCCAATTGATGAACTTTGGGTATTAACTTTTTGTCTAAAACATTCATCGCAGGATTACCACAACCTCCGCATCACTGCCTTCAACCGTAAAGTTCAAGAGCTGGGCAAGCGGACCGCCGATCTGTCGAAGAGCCGGAGTAAGTCCTTTTCCTTCTTCGTTGGGGCGCGCTGGCACACCCGCGGGCTGTAGTCCCTGAGATTCGGGCTGACTGCTGCGCAGTCGGGCCGGATCTCCCCGGCGACCTTCTTTACTGGTGGCTTGACACCTTCTTTCTTTCTTCTTCTCAGGGGCTAACGCTGCTCTTCAACAGCAGCTGAGCGACGCCAACTCCGCTTTGCGCGCCAAAGAGGAGGAGTGCAGCAAGCTCGCCACGGAGCACGATCTGCTGGCCACTCAATTGGCAGAGCAGAAGGAGCTGCTTGTGAAGTCGCAGAGGGAGGCGAATGAGACGGAAACTGCCCTCTTGGCCAAGTTCGCGAGCGAGCGCTCCTCCTGGTCTAACAAGGAGGCGCTGCTATCCTCTGGCTTCCACGAGATTGAAGACATCGTTGATGGTGAGCCTCTTTATTTTCTTTCTTCGAGCTGCCGATTTAAGTCCTGCCGACTCCTGGTTTTTGACTAGCTTCTTCATTTCTTCACGTCTTTGCAGACTTCTTCCCTGGGCAATCGCAGGCCGCCATCCAAGCCATCGAGGCTGACCGTGAAGGTCGGAGGGCGGAGGGCGCAGAGATTGCCGCTGATGCCCCCCGAACTCTTGACGAGCACATCCTGAGCATCGAGGCTCGCCTCCGGCCGGCTCACCGGATGCTGCGCCGGCTTCAACGTGTCGGTGCCTAGGCGATTGCCGCCCTGTGGCCGGATATGCAGGCTCTGCGCACCCCCAGCCTGACGGCCGACTGGCTGGAGGTCGCGGCTGGTCGTCTTGAGGCCTGGAAGGGTTCTTTGGCCCAAGCTGGAGCGCGTCGGGCCTTGGAGTTCGTCAAGGCATGGTATCCGGGGCTGGACCTAGACCGGCGGGCCACGCTTCGGTCGAAGGCCCAGTCGGAGCTAGCGGCCGCAGAAGACGCCCTCTTCAAGTGTGCTACGGCGATCGCCGAGTACACTGACACCAGCATCTTCGTACCCGAGCGGTCTGAAGACGGCGAGGAGGTACCGACAGAGTGGTTTGGGATGAACCCAGACTACGGCGAGGACTCGGTGGAGGTGATTGGCTCCAGCATCGAGGAAGAGGGCGAGGCGGAGGACGGAGGCGAGGCGGAGGCACCAGAAGATGGAGCAGACGGCCAGCCTCAGCTCGCCCGTGCCTCCAGCAACGAGCCGCGTGCAACCGACCCGACTGCTACCGGAGGCGATCAAGCCGAGACTAGCCAGCCGGCCGCCCCGACGCCTGGCGCTGGCGCCTCCTCCGACCCTCCGAGTCCGTCTGCTGCTTCCTAAGCTGCCGCTGTATCTTTGTTTTGTCTGCTTCAGTAGTCTTTGAAGAACTTTGTTAATTCGCACAATTCCACCCACGGGGTGTATTTTGAACCTCTACTCGACAATTCGGCCAAGGGCCTATGTTATGTAAATATATATATCTATCTTTTCTTGCTCGTTGCTCTTTTGGCTTTTTTTTTCTTTGCCGCTTTCTCTTAGTTGCCTGCCTGGCCAATCGGACAGCCGCTCTGTGGACTGTCGCTGGATCAAGTGCTAGGCTACTTTGGGAAAGCAAGTACTTAGCCGTTTTCAAGATTTTTTTTGAGCAAGTTAGATAGAAGACGGCAATCCAACTATCCGAGAGTCGGTTTGCGAGAAAGGCTGGAAGCCGTCTTGAGCTATGTTTTATGCTTTGAGTCCTTAGCCATTTTTCATGCGAATGCCCATTCTACCTTACTGCTGCCCACCGTACAGTCGCTCTGCGAGCTGCGGCTTCTGGCAGGAGACGGTTTAGGCGTTTACACACTACTTGTCCGACTGCAGGAAGCATTTCATAGTACAAGGCGGCAAGTCCCCGGGCCGACTTGTCGAGCCCGGTGCCAAATGGCGTAACAAGGAGTAACATACTCGCAGTCATAATTTTTATCATACAGACAAAAGAGGGCAGTCCCCAAGCTTGCCTCGGGGGGCCCGAAGTCTGGCTACTTTAATACAAAAGTTAGCGTGGTACATACTACATCAACTATAAAATCTTCGGAGGAGATTTGCATTCCATGGCCGCTCCGTCTCCTTGCCGGAGTCGTCCCTCTTGCATGCTCGGGGCTTCTGAGCGTCGATCGGGTAGTAGGAATCGTTGCCCAATACTTTGCTGATGATGAAAGGGCCTTCCCAAGGCGCCGACAGCTTGTGCTGGCCGGCTGTTCGCTGGATCAGCCGGAGCACAAGGTCGCCTTCTTGGAAAGATCTTGGCCTGACCTTCCTATTGTGGTATCGGCGCAGGCTCTGCTGGTAGATGCTGGACCAGCTGAGTGCCAACAGCCAGCCCTCTTCCAGCAGATCGACGCCGTCTTGTCGTGCTTCTTCTGCTTCCTCCTTGGTGTACATGGTGACTCGTGGGGAGTCGAACTCTATGTCTGTTGGGATGACGGCTTCAGCACCGTAGAAGAGGAAGAAGGGCGTGAAGCCGGTTGGCTTGTTTGGAGTCGTGTGCAGACTCCAGAGGACGCCTGGCAGCTCGGCGAGCCAACAGCCAGCCGAGCGCTCCAGAGGCTCGATCAACCGAGGCTTGATGCCGGACAGGATGAGGCCGTTTGCTCGCTCCACTTGGCCGTTTGACTGCGGGTGGGCGACGGACGCTAGGTCCAGTCGGATGCCCTGTGTTGCACAGAAACGGGCCAAGGCGCCTTTGGCGAAATTTGTGCCATTGTCGATGATGATGCTGTGTGGTATGCCGTACCGAATTGTGATATCGGAGATGAAAGTTACGGCAGTCGAACCATTCAGCTTCTTGATTGGCTTTGCTTCTATCCACTTGGTGAACTTGTCCACTTCAACAAGTAAGTGAGTTAAACCACCTCGTGTTGTTTTGAATGGTCCCACCATGTCTAGACCCCAAACTTCGAAAGGCCAGGCAATGGGGATGGTCTTGAGTGCAGAAGCTGGCTGGTGCGACTTGGAGCTGAACTTCTGACACCCTTTGCATTTTTGGACCAGCTCCTTGGCCTCTTCCAAGGCAGTTGGCCAGAAGAAACCGTGTCGAAAGGCTTTGGCAACGAGTGCTCTTGAAGCTGCATGGTGGCCGCACTCGCCTTGATGGATGTCTTTGAGAATCGCTTGGCCTTACTCTGGCTCTACGCAGCGCTGGTAGACACCAGTGACGCTGCGCCTGACCAGCTCTCTGTTGACTATGGTGTAGGCTGCCGCCCGGTGTTGTATTTGCCGAGCTAAAGTTTCATCCATCGGCAGCTCTTTGTGTACCAGGAATTTGAGGATGGGCTGGGCCCATGAGGGTGCTGCTACTTCTTCAACTACCAGAACTGCAACTTGGACGAGGGCGGTTGGGCTAGGAGGCGGAGGGTTGGAGTCAACAGCCACTTGCTGGGTTGATGAAGTCCCCAGGCCGACTGGCGCGGTCCTTGGGCCGAGTTCTGGAGTCTTTGAGTCCGCCACCGCAGTCCCCGGGCCGGGTTTGGCTGTGGCAGCTTTGGGGTCTTCCGCCAAAATCCTCGTTCCGACTGCCGGAGTCCTGGAGTCGGATCCGATGTCTTCGGGAGGAGCTGGCACAAAAATGGAGTATGATTCTGGTGAAGGCTTGACAGACGGCTTGAGGAGGCGTTGAAGGGCGACACCAGATGGTATTGCTTGGCGGGTAGAGCCGATTCGTGCCAATGCATCTGCTTGGTTGTTGTCATTCCTTGGCACATGGAGGAACTCGCACCGTTCGAAATACCCGCTGAGTTGCTGTACGAGGAAATGGTAGCTCGCCATGTTTGCATCTTTCGCGTCCCAGTCACCAGATGATTGCTGGACCACTAAGTTTGAGTCACCATAACACAAGATCCGGCGGATGCCAAGCTCTTTGGCAAGCCGGAGCCCGTGAATGAGCGCCTCGTACTCGACGACGTTATTGGAGGCGGCAAAGTGGATTTGCAGCGCATACTTGAGCTTGTCGCCTTTGGGAGAGGTGAGGACGACGCCGGCTCCCAAGCCAGTGCGCATCTTGGAGCCGTCGAAATGCATCCGCTAGTGGGTGGAATCAGGTGCTGGAGGTAGGTACTGGGTCTCGGCCCAGTCGACGAGGAAGTCGGCCAGTGCTTGTGATTTGATAGCGGTGCGGGGCTGGTAGTGGATGGTGTAAGGAGCCAGCTCTATGGCCCACTTGGTCACTCGACCAGAAGCATCTCGGCTACCGATGATCTCGGCAAGTGGGGCCGTGCAGACCACCGTGATTGGATGCTCTTGAAAGTAAGGCTTCAATTTCTGGGCAGCAAAGTGTACGCCATAGCACATCTTCTGGTAGTGGGTGTAGTTCTGCTTGGAGGTCGATAGTACCTCGCTCAGGTAATATACCGGTCTCTGGACAGGCAGCGCCTTGCCTTCCTCCTTGCGCTCCACTACGATGACTGTGCTGACTACTCGGCTGGTGGCGGCGATGTACAGGAGCATAGGTTCCTTGGGAGTCGGAGCCGCCAGGACAGGTGGAGTAGTCAACATCTTCTTCAACTGGTGAAAAGCTTCGTCCGCCTTATGGTTCCACTCGAAAAAAGTGGTCTTCTTCATGAGTTGGTATAAGGGGAGAGCTTTCTCGCCCAGCCGACTGATGAATCGGCTGATGGACACTAAGCAGCCGGTGAACTTCTGCACATCCAGCAGTCGGCTGGGTACCTCCATTCTCTCAATGGCCTTGATTTTTACTGGGTTGCATTCTATGCCGCGTTCAGAGACCAGGAAACCTAGCAGCTGGCCGGCTGGTACTCCGAAGACACACTTCTCGGGGTTGAGCTTGATCTGGAACCGGCACAGGTTCTCAAAAGTCTCCTTGAGGTCTTCCAGCAGTGTCCCATGCTTTTCCGTCTTCACCACCACATCGTCCACGTAAACGTGGGCGTTCCCGCCGAGCTGCTTGAGGAGGCACTTCTGCATGCAACGCTGAAAGGTGGCACCGACATTCCTTAAGCCGAACGTCATGGTGAGGTAGCAGAAGGCTCCAAACGGCGTGATGAAGGCGGTTTTTAGTCTGTCAGCCGGGTTTAGCTTGATCTGGTGATATCCCGAGTATGCATCCAAAAAACTCAACAGCTCGCATCCGGCCGTGGAGTCTATCACCTGATCGATTCTTGGCAAAGCGAATGGATCCTTAGGGCAGGCCTTGTTGAGGCTCGTGTAGTCAATACACATTCGCCACTGCTTGTTCTTCTTTAGTACCAGGACCGGATTTGCTAGCCATTCTGGAAAGAACACTTCCATAGTGAAGCCGACTGCTAGGAGTCGGGCTATCTCTTCCCCGACAACTCTTCTCTTCTCTTCTGATAAGCGGCGCAGGGGCTGTCTGACCGGTTTTGCATCAGATCGAACATGAAACTTGTGCTCGGTGAATTCCGTCGGTACACCTGGCATGTCTTTGGGGGACCATGCGAAGATGTCCTGATTCTCACGAAGGAAATCGACGATCTCGCCTTCCTATTTGCTGTCGAGGTTTGCACCTACGACGGCGTACCTCTCTGGGTGCTCCGGGTCCAAGGGTATCTTCTTTGTCTCTTTGGCCGGTTTGAACGAACCCTCAGCCTCCGACTCTTTTGGGCTGGGCGATACCTCAGGCTGCTTACCGGCCATCACCACAACTCGCTCAAGGAGCCGCTTCTCAGCCGCGATTACCAGGGACTCGGCCAGCCGACTGCTCTCAGCTACGCAAGCAGACGACTTCCGGTAGTCGCCAGCCACAGTCAGAATTCCCCTGGAACTGGGCATCTTCATCTTGAGGTAGGCGTAGTGGGGGACCGCCATGAACTTGGCCAAGGCAGGTATGCCAAGCAGCGCATGGTATGGGCTCTCGAGATCCACCACTTCAAACCAGACGGGCTCTCTACGGAAGTGATCTTTGTCCCCAAAGAGGACGTCCATCAGGATCTTGCCGATTGGCGAGCAGGAAAGCCCAGGAACAATGTCGTGCAAAAACAGTCCGGCTGTTCTGAAGCTGTCTTTGCTTGATCCCTAACTTCTCCATGGTGTCCTTGTACAGGATATTGATGCTGCTGCCCCCGTCTATCAGAACTCGCGAGAAACGCGCGGCTCATCTGTCCGTAGCAAAGGTGGCGTCCAGGACCAAGGCGTAGGAGCCCGGACTCGGCATCGCTTCTGGGTGGTCAGCCCTGCTCCAGCTGATGGGCTTCTCAGACCAGTGCATGAACTCTGGCGTCTCCGGCGCTACTGCATTCACCTCTTATCGCTGCAGCCGCCTGCTGCGTCGATCATCAGCCACACTGGTGAACACCACATAGGCTCCATGCTCTTCAGGGTACTCGTCTTGTACTGCGCCGACTGGCCTGACCGCCGGCTGCTGGGGCGGAGGCGGAGGCGGCTGCCCAGCAGGTGGGGGAGGCAGGAGGCCGTCTCCCTTGGCGATCCTGGTGAGCCAGTGGCACTTCCGGGTGGTGTGATTCGACGACTTTGCGCCGCTGTGGAACTTGCAAGCTCCATCCAAGGTCTTCTCATAGGAGAAGGCCGGCAACCAGTTTGGCTTGCCGCCTTTCTGTCGCTTGGGCAGGGGCTGCTCTTCTGGCTACTGGGCTTCAACGGTCGCGACCTGCCGGCTGCTGGAAGACGGCTGCGGGGCCTTGCGCTTGTTGTCGCCCTGCTGTTGTCGCCGGCCGGCGTCTGCCGCCGGAGTTCTTGGAGCTTGAGGAGCCACTTTGCCAGTTGTGCTGATTTGAATTTCCGCCTTCATGGAGGAGTCGGCCGTGGCGTACTTGTCCGCTATGATTAGCAGCTCGTCGAGGGTTTCTGGCTCGTCACAGAGGAGCTTGTGCTTGAGGAGGGTGCCTTCCCTGCACCCGGCTGTAAAGTACTCGATAGCCTGCACCTCGTGCACGCCCTCGCAGGAGTTCCGGAGCTCGGCCCAACGCGTGAGGTAATCACGAGTAGACTCGTCGGGGCCTTGCACGCACAAGGAGAGCTGACGAGGCTTGGGAGGACGCTTGTACATGCTGGTGAAGTTGCGGATGAACGCTTCGGTGAAGTCAACCCAGCTGTTGATGCTGCGGGGCTTTAGGCTGTTCAGCCATGTCCGGGCCGTGCCCTGGAGCATGAGCGGAACGTACCTTACGGCGACACGCTTGTTGCCGTTTGCTATGCTGACAGCCGTGGAGTAGTCGACTAGCCAGTCTTCCGGCTTCACAGAGCCGGTATACTTGGGCATGTGTCTTGGGAGCGTGAACCCTCTGGGAAAGGGCTCGTCCCGAATGCGGGGCCCGAAACAAGGCGGACCCAGCTCGTCTTCTTCTTCCAGTGCTAAGGATCGGTGGAGTCGGTCGATCCGATGGCGGGCGTCGTTCTCTCCAACTCCCTCTCGGCGGCCGAGGCGGTCACCGAGAGTCGGATGGTCAACAGGCGGCGGGGAGACTCGCCTCTCCTTGCGGGGAGGGGGAGGCGGACAGTCGTCCCGTCGTTCCACTACCCTTGGGCGGCCGTCTCGATCGCGCTCTATGGTAATGCGAGTCCGACTGTGGCTGATAGTCGGCTCCTTGTCTCTTCTTCCTCGGCCACTGCCAGTCGGTGTCTGAGACATCGCGCCTTGGTCTCAGTGAAGGTCGTCGTTGGGCCGATGAGGCGCCTCCGCGTGGCAGCCGGCCTCGTTCTGCGCGGCGGCCGCATCGAGAAGCTGTTGTACTCACTGCATCATGAGGCGGCGTTCTTCGCCCTCGAAATTGTCCAGCTCGTCCGCCGCTGCCTGGGCGGCTCGGATGTTCTCTGCTGGTGTAGCATACATAGGGCGGCTTGCCCCAAATAGGTTGGCGATGGCTACGCCGCGCTGCCAGACCGCGCCAAGGCGGCTGGGCTCCGCCGGGGCCGGTGAGCCGCCGATGGCACGATCCATCTCCCACTGGTAGGCTTCTGACAAGCGCCTCATGCTGGCCAGCTTCTTCGCGCCTTCAACGAGCTGAAGGCGGCGCGCCTCCAACGTCTCTGCGTCAGCGTCTTCCGGAATGGGCGCAGTTAGGTCTTGCAACGCCGCGCCGAGTGAGTCGGGCGCTCCTCCGCCGGGGAACTCGTCATGACTGATGACTAGCACCTCAGTGACGGTGCTTCCGTCGCTCTCTGCATGGGGGAGAGGTTCGTCGTAGACCACCACGTTGGTGGGGAACGCGTCGAGCGACGCGGTGTCGGAGTCGACCAGCATCGGGTCGGTGGAGCCTACGGACTCCAAGTCTACGGCAGGCTCGCCGGAAACGTGGAGTTGATCGAGGAGGCCCGCGAGGAGGTTCTCGGGGCCGCCCGTGCCTGCGTTGGATGCAGGTCCGTCGGAGAGGCGGGCCTCGCCGACGAGTTTGGCCAAGGAGCTGACCGCGCAGGCGATCTCGACACCGCTTAGCGCGTCGGTGCAAACTCCATCTGGCGTGCCTGGCTGACTGTGCTCGCCAGGGAGGAAAAGGGTTCCCGTCCAGAACAGATCTCCGGACGGCGGTGTACCAGGCCCCACGGTGGGCGCCAAATGCCGGGGGTTTGGTGCGACATATGCCAACGGATGGCTTATCATGGTGGGGGTGAGTAGAACGTCGCCGGTGCCTGGAAACGGGATGAGGTGAAGACATGCACGCCGGCGAATCTTACCCAGCTTCGAGGCTCTCCGGGGAGATAATACCCCTACTGCTGCTCTACGGGGTCTCCGCATGATCACTAAGGCAAAGTGCTTACACGGTTGCTCCTCGAGCTGTTTTCTGGTGGTGGGAGAGGGCAAGACTAGCTCTCTCCCTCCTATATGATTTGGTCTAGAGCTAATGGGTTCCAACCCTTTGCATGGGTGCCCTGGGGGTTTATATAGGCCTACCCCCCAGGGGTACAATGGTAATCCAGCTGGGCGCGGGCCCAGCCGTCAGTGTCTCTGGCCTCCGCCTTCTCTGCTGACCGCTGGGGCCCGCCGACTGGCGGGCCCCGCCGACTGGCCGGGTACAGAGCCGACAGGCCGCGTCCGCCGTGGGCGGGTCTTGCCGGCTGCTGATTACTATAGCCGTACTTCTGATGATGCGGGCTTGATCATGAGGTCGTGGCAACAGCCCCGCCGCCTGGTGGGCGATCACTGTTGCCACTCCCCATCTCATCTTGATTAATGGCGCGTGGGCCCCGGGGGAGGGCTCGGCCGACTCCCCCGGGCCGACTCCCGACGGGTCCGACTGGTGGTCCTCCCGCCGTCTCCCGAGGTCTCACTGACTAGTGGGCCCTGCTGCCTCCAAGCCGTACACACAAGCCGTCGTGGGTGCAGGATTCGGCCCTGCGATGCTGATGTCAGGGCCGGCATGGCAAAAGTGCCACGCCGCACAGAGATCTTCCGGGGTACGGCGTGCTGGGGCCATGCCTGCCCTTGGGGAGGGGCGGGGGTGGGCTTTGCTGTAGCCACGCCCCTGCCTCGTCCCCTTTGATGAGGTCATGGGGTTTGTTGGAGTCGCATGCCGACTCCCCAAAGCCGGCTTCTCTGGAAGTCGTCCCTGGGACTCGACCGTGAGTGGGCAGTCGGCCGCCTTGCCGTCGACTCCTCAGGAGGCGGCTCTTCGTCCTAGGGTCTTGAGGGGCGCAGCCTGCCCCGATGTCTTGAAAGGTTATGGGACTCGGGTTGGCCTACCCATGGCCCATTACTCCGACAGCCAGCTAACAGGAGGCCACGAGGTAGGGGGCGCGCCTGCCCCCCCCCCCCCCCAGGTGCGCCCTCCACCCTTGTGGGCCCCCTGTTGCTCCACCAACGTACTTCTTCCTCCTATATATACCCACGTACCCCAAAACGATCAGATACAGAGCCAAAACCCTAATTCCACCGCCGTAACTTTCTGTTTCTACGAGATCCCATCTTGGGGCCTGTTCCGGCGCTCCGCCGGAGGGGGCATCGATCACGGAGGGCTTCTACATCAACACCATAGCCTCTTCGATGAAGTGTGAGTAGTTTACTTCAGACCTACGGGTCCATAGTTAGTAGCTAGATGGCTTCTTCTCTCTTTTTGGATCTCAATACAATGTTCTCCCCCTCTCTTGTGGAGATCTATTCGATGTAATCTTCTTTTTGCGGTGTGTTTGTTGGGACCGATGAATTGTGGGTTTATGATCAAGTCTATCTATGAAAATATTTGAATCTTCTCTGAATTCTTTTATGTATGATTGGTTATCTTTGCAAGTCTCTTCGAATTATCATTTTGGTGGCCTACTAGATTGATCTTTCTTGCAATGGGAGAAGTGCTTAGCTTTGGGTTCAATCTTGCGGTGTCCTTTCCCGGTGACAGTAAGGGCAGCAAGGCACGTATTGTATTGTTGCCATCGAGGATAACAAGATGGGGTTTTCTTCATATTGCATGAGTCTATCCCTCTACATCATGTCATCTTGCTTAAGGCGTTACTCTGTTTTTAACTTAATACTCTAGATGCATGCTGGATAGCGGTCGATGAGTGGAGTAATAGTAGTAGATGCAGGCAGGAGTCAGTCTACTTGTCTTGGACGTGATGCCTATATACATGATCATACCTAGATATTCTCATAACTATGCTCAATTCTGTCAATTGCTCAACAGTAATTTGTTCACCCACCGTATAATACTTATGCTCTCGAGAGAAGCCACTAGTGAAACCTATGGCCCCCTGGTCTATCTTTATCATATTAATCTCCTACTACTAATTTATTTATTTTACTTTGCATCTTTATCATAAAAATACCAAAAATATTATCTTATCATATCTATCAGATCTCACTCTCGTAAGTGGCCCTATAGGGATTGACAACCCCTATTTGCGTTGGTTGCGAGGATTTATTTGTTTTGTGCAGGTGTGAGGGACTCGCGCGTAGCCTCCTACTAGATTGATACCTTGGTTCTCAAAAACTGAGGGAAATACTTACGCTACTTTGCTGCATCATCCCTTCCTCTTCGGGGAAAGCCAACGCAGTGCTAAAAGAGGTAGCAAGAAGGATTTCTGGCACCGTTGCCGGGGAGGTCTACGCAAAAGTCAACATACCAAGTACCCATCACATACCCTTATCTCCCGCATTACATTATTTGCCATTTGCCTCTTGTTTTCCTCTCCCCCACTTCACCCTTGCCATTTTATTTGCCCTCTCTCTCTCCCTATCCTCCCTCTATTTGCCTCTTTTTGCCCACTTGCTTTTTGTTTGCTTTTGTGTTAGTTTGCTTGCTTGTCGTTATGGCCAGTCCCTTATCTTCTCCGTTATCTCCCGAGAATGAAATTCTAAATTTTAAGCAAAGGGAGGGTGAAAATCTAAAAGATGCTTGGTATAGAATTTGCAATGGTCAAAATAAATCTACTAGGAAGCAATCTACTACCATTCTCCTTCGCAATTTTTATGTAGGCATTACTCCTTGGCACCGTTATGTTCTTGATACTATTACCGGAGGGAATTTTTTGGGTAGCCATACTTTTGATTCTTATAATGCTATGTTAGATTTATTTGTCTCCCCCCTCTTTTGGTTAATGGAACTATATTAACTTTGGAGCATGTAATGCAAAGGCTTGAAACTATTGAAAATAAGGTTGCTACTGTAGAGTTAATTGAAAATTTGGATAAAAAGATCCACAGCCGAATCTCTCAATATGGATCTAAAGTAGGAGTTACTTTGAAAGATATTAAAGAAAAGGAACCCATAGTTAATGAGAAAATAAATCACGATTCCGTTAGGATCGATAAACTTGAGAATATTATTACCAATTTGGGAACCACTTTTTCTTCCGTAAAGAATACTCCAAGTTCCTCCACTAAAGTTGCCAAGATTATGTATGTTCCTAAAAATAAGGGTGAATCATCTAGTAAGGAAAATTGGGATCTTAAATCTATAAGTGTTCACCCTAATCTATTTGCTATCATTAAGGAACCATTTGTTACAAATGAATTTTTCGATATTGTGCCTAAAAGTTTGATAATTAATAAAAAGAAAGAAACTCATAAAGATGGTATATGCCTCATTGAAGAATTGCCTACCAAAGATGGCAATACCTAGATCTATTCTTGCTTGTTATGCCTAGCTAGGGGCGTTAAACGATAGCGCTTGTTGGGAGGCAACCCAATTTTATTTTTATTCCTTAATTTTTGCTCCTGTTTAGTAATAAATAAATTATTTAGACTCTGTTTTGGTTGTGTTTTTTGTGTTTAATTAGTGTTTGTGCCAAGTAGAACCGTTGGGAAGACTTGGGGAAAGTCTTGTTGAACTTGCTGTAAAAAACAGAAACTTTAGCGCTCATGAGAACTGCTGTCATTTTTATTTGGAGAGTGATATTTAGTTAATTCTTTTTGAATATGATTAATAGATAAATTACTCACGTCCATAAATTTATTTTAGAATTTTTGGGGTTCTAGATCTTGCGCTATCTACAGATTACTACAGACTGTTCTGTTTTTTGGCAGATTCTGTTTTTCGTGTGTTTTTTGCTTATTTTGATGAATCTATGGCTAGTAAAATAGTTTATGAACCATAGAGAAGTTGTAATACAGTAGGTATAACACCCATATAAATAAAGAATGATTTCATTACAGTACCTTGAAGTGTTCTTTTGTTTTATTTCGCTAACGGAGCTCGCGAGATTTTCTACTTTAAGTTTTGTGTTGTGAAGTTTTCAAGTTTTGGGTAAAGATTTGATGGATTATGGAACAAAGAGTGGCAAGAGCCTAAGCTTGGGGATGCCCATGGAACCCCCAAGATAATATAAGGACATCTAAAAGCCAAAGCTTGGGGATGCCCCGGAAGGCATCCCCTCTTTCGTCTACTTCTATCGGTAACTTTACTTGGAGCTATATTTTTATTTACCACATGATATGTGTTTTACTTGGAGAGTCTTGTATGATTTGAGTCTTTGATTATTAGTTTACCACAATCATCCTTTCTGTACACACCTTTTTAGAGAGCCATACATGATTTGGAATTTGTCAGAATACTCTATGTGCTTCGCTTATATCTTTTGAGTTATATAATTTTGCTCTGGTGCTTCACTTATATCTTTAAGAGCACGGTGGTGGATTTGTTTTATAGAAACTATTGATCTCTCATGCTTCACTTAGATTATTTTGAGAGTCTTAAATAACATGGTAATTTGCTTAAAATCCTAATATGCTTGGTATGCAAGATTAATAATAAAAACTTTCGTATGAGTGTGTTGAATACTATGATAAGTTTGATACTTGATAATTGTTTTGAGATATGGAGATGGTGATATTAAAGTCATGCTAGTTGAGTAGTTGTGAATTTGATAAATAATTGTGTTGAAGTTTGTGATTCCCGTAGCATGCACGTATGGTGAACCGTTATGTGATGAAGTCGGAGCATGGTTTATTTATTGATTGTCTTCCTTATGAGTGGCGGTCGGGGACGAGCGATGGTCTTTTCCTACCAATCTATCCCCCTAGGAGCATGCGCGTAATACTTTGCTTTGATAACTTCTAGATTTTTGCAATAAGTATATGAGTTCTTTATGACTAATGTTGAGTCCATGGATTATACGCACTCTCACCCTTACACCTTTGTTAGCCTCTCTAATACCACGCACCTTTCGCCAGTATCATACACCCACCATATACCTTCCTCAAAATAGCCACCATACCTACCTATTATGGCATTTCCATAGCCATTCCGAGATATATTGCCATGCAACTTTCCACCGTTCCGTTTATGACACACTCCATCATTGTCATATTGCTTAGCATGATCATGTAGTTGACATAGTATTTGTGGCAAAGCCACCGTTCATAATTCTTTCATACATGTCACTCATGAATCATTGCATATCCCGGTACACCGCCGGAGGCATCCACATAGAGTCATATTTTGTTCTAAGTATCGAGTTGTAATTGTTGAGTTGTAAGAAAAATAAAAGTGTGATGATCATCATTATTAGAGCATTGTCCCAAGTGAGGAAAGGATGATGGAGACTATGATTCCCCCACAAGTCGGGATGAGACTCCGGACGAAAAATTTAAAAAAAGAGAGAAAGAAAAGAGGCCATAAAAAAGAGAAAAGGCCCAAATAAAAAAATATGATAGAAAAAGAGAGAAAGTACAATGTTACTATCCTTTTACCACACTTGTGCTTCAAAGTAGCATCATGATCTTCATAGTAGAGAGTCTCTCATATTATCACTTTCATATACTAGTGGGAATTTTTCATTATAGAACTTGGCTTGTATATTCCAATGACGGGCTTCCTCAAAAATTTCCCTAGGTCTTCCTGAGCAAGCAAGTTGGATGCACACCCACTTAGTTTCTTTTTGAGCTTTCATATACTTATAGCTCTAGTGCATCCGTTGCATGGCAATCCCTACTCACTCACATTCATATCTATTGATGGGCATCTCCATAGCCCGTTGATACGCCTAGTTGATGTGAGACTATCTTCCCTTTTTGTCATCTCCACAACCACCACTCTTTTCCACCTATAGTGCTATATCCATGGCTCACGCTCATGTATTGCGTGAAGATTGAAAAAGGTTTGAGAATGTCAAAAGTATGAAACAATTGCTTGGCTTGTCATCGGGGTTGTGCATGATTTAAATATCTTGTGTGGTGAAGATAGAGCATAGCTAGACTATATAATTTTGTAGGGATAACTTTCTTTAGCCATGTTATTTTGAGAAGACATAATTGTTTTGTTAGTATGCTTGAAGTATTATTATTTTCTATGTCAATATAAACTTTTGTCTTGAATCTTTCGGATCTGAATATTCATACCACAATTAAGAAGAATTACTTAAAATTATGCCAAGTAGCACTCCGCATCAAAAATCCTGTTTTTATCATTTACCTACTCGAGGATGAGCAGGAATTAAGCTTGGGGATGCTTGACACGTCTCCAACGTATCTATAATTTTTGATTGCTCCATGCTATATTATCTACTGTTTTTGACATTATTGGGCTTTATAATCCACTTTTATATTATTTTTGGGACTAACCTATTAACCGGAGGCCCAGCCTAGAATTGCTGTCTTTTTGCTATTTTAGGGTTTCGAAGAAAAGGAATATCAATCGGAGTCCAAACGGAATGAAACCATCGGGAACGTGATTTTCTCACCGAATACAACTCAGGAGACTTGGACCCTACGTCAAGCCAGCTAACAGGAGGCCACGAGGTAGGGGGCGCACCTGCCCCCCCCCAGGCGCGCCCTCCACCCTCGTGGGCCCCCTGTTGCTCCACCGACGTACTTCTTCCTCCTGTATATACCCACGTACCCTCAAACGATCAGATACAGAGCCAAAACCCTAATTCCACCGCCGTAACTTTCTGTATCCACGAGATCCCATCTTGGGGCCTGTTTCGGAGCTCCGCCGGAGGGGGCATCGATCACGGAGGGCTTCTACATCAAAACCATAGCCTCTCCGATGAAGTGTGAGTAGTTTACTTCAGACCTACGGGTCCATAGATAGTAGCTAGATGGCTTCTTCTATCTTTTTGGATCTCAATTCAATGTTCTCCCCCTCTCATGTGGAGATCTATTTGATGTAATCTTCTTTTGCGGTGTGTTTGTTGGGACCGATGAATTGTGGGTTTATGATCAAGTCTATCTATGAATAATATTTGAATCTTCTCCGAATTCTTTTATGTATGATTGGTTATCTTTGCATGTCTCTTCGAATTATCAGTTTGGTTTGGCCTACTAGATTGATCTTTCTTGCAATGGGAGAAGTGCTTAGCTTTGGGTTCAATCTTGCGGTGTCCTTTCCCGGTGACAGTAAGGGCAGCAAGGCATGTATTGTATTGTTGCCATTGAGGATAACAAGATGGGGTTTTCTTCATATTGCATGAGTCTATCCCTCTACATCATGTCATCTTGCTTAAGGCGTTACTCTGTTTTTAACTTAATACTCTAGATGCATGCTGGATAGCAGTCGATGAGTGGAGTAATAGTAGTAGATGCAGGCAGGAGTCGGTGTACTTGTCTCGGACATGATGCCTATATACATGATCATACCTAGATATTCTCATAACTATGCTCAATTCTGTCAATTGCTCAACAGTAATCTGTTCACCCACCGTAGAATACTTATGCTCTCGAGAGAAGCCACTAGTGAAACCTATGGCCCCCGGGTCTATCTTTATCATATTAATCTCCTACTGCTTAGTTATTTACTTTGCCTTTATTTTACTTTGCATCTTTATCATAAAAATACCAAAAATATTATCTTATCATATCTATCAGATCTCACTCTCGTAAGTGGCCCTATAGGGATTGACAACCCCTATTTGCGTTGGTTGCGAGGATTTATTTGTTTTGTGTAGGTGCGAGGGACTCGCGCGTAGCCTCCTACTGGATTGATACCTTGGTTCTAAAAAACTGAGGGAAATACTTACGCTACTTTGCTGCATCATCCCTTCCTCTTCGGGGAAAACCAATGCGGTGCTAAAAGAGGTAGCAAGAAGGATTTATGGCGCCGTTGCCGGGGAGGTCTACGCAAAAGTCAACATACCAAGTACCCATCACATACCCTTATATCCCGCATTATATTATTTGCCATTTGCCTCTCTTTTTCTTCTCCCCCACTTCGCCCTTGCCGTTTTATTTGCCCTCTCTCTCTCCCTATCCTCCCTCTATTTGCCTCTTTTTCCCCGCTTTCTTTTTGTTTGCTCGTGCGTTAGTTTGCTTGCTTGTCGTTATGGCTAGTGTAACGCCCTCGATGCGGCTATATCTCCCACGTGTTGAAGCACGACTTAGAGGCATAACCGCATTCAAAGCAATGACGCAAGTGAGGTAATCTTCGCAGACAATCCATGTACATAAATAAAGGGGAAAGGTACATACTTGGCTTACACTCGCCACATCACACAAATACATAAATAAGTCATTACATTCATCCAAATACACTCAAGGTCCGACTACGGAACCAAAATAAAGATCAACCCCAAATGCGACAAAGTCCCCGATCGCCCCAACTGGGCACCACTACTGATCATCTGGGAAAGACACGTAGTAATGGCGAGAGTCTTCATCGCGGGCACGGCTTTCGAAAGTTCAAATCCCTGCAGGGGAGTCCCAACTTAGCCCATCACAAGCTCTCATGGTCAACGAAGGATATTCCTTCTCCCAAGACAATCCGATCAGACTCGACATCCCGGTTACAAGACATCCTCGACAATGGTAAAACAAGTCCAGCAACACCGCCCGAATGTGCCGACAAATCCCGATAGGAGCTGCATATATCTCGTTCTCAGGGCACACCGGATAAGCAATCCGTACAACTAAAACCAGCCCTCGAGTTTCCCCGAGGTGGTGCTGCAAGGGGCTCTAGTTTGGACCAACACTCAGAGGAGCACTGGCCCAGGGGGGTTTAATAAAGTTGACCCTTGGGCTCCGGAAACCCAAGGGAAAAAGAGGCTAGGTGGAAATGGTAAAATCAAGGTTGGGCATTGCTAGAGGAGTTTTATTCAAGGCGAAATGTCAAGGGGTTCCCATTATAACCCAACCGTGTAAGGAACGCAAAATCCGGGAACATAACACCGATATGACGGAAACTAGGGCGGCAAGAGTGGAACAAAACACTAGGCATAAGGCCGAGCCTTCCACCCTTTACCAAGTATATAGGTGCATTAAGATAAACAAGATAATATGGTGATATCCCAACAATAAACAAGTTCCAACAAGGAATGATCTCCAATATTCACCTGCAACTAGCAACGCTATAAGAGGGGCTGAGCAAAGCGGTAACATAGCCAAACAACGGTTTGCTAGGACAAGGTGGGTTAGAGGTTTGACATGGCAATATGGGAGGCATGATAAGCAAGTAGTAGGTATCGTAGCATAGGCATAGCAAAAGAGCGAGCATCTAGCAAGCAAAGATAGAAGTGATTTCGAGGGTATGGTCATCTTGCCTGCAAAGTTCTTAGAGTTGCCTTGATCCTCGTAGGCGTACTCAACGGGCTCCTCGTTCACGTACTCATCTCTCGGCTCTAACCAAACAAGAAAAACAAGCAAAAAGGGAACACAATCAACCACGTGCAATGCTCAAGCAACATGATGCCAACATGGTATGATATGCGGGATGCGATATGTGATGCATATGCAAGATTTGGAAAGAAATGATTGAACCTGGCCTCAACTTGGAAATCCAAGAGTTCCACTGGAAAGTTGAGGTGATTTCGGTCGAAATCGATATAAAGATCACCGGAATTGGATGCACGGTTTGGAAATGGCAAGCAAAACAAATATGGCACCGGTCTGCGATTAACAGCAAGTAGCCTTCTAAATGCATCAAGATAAATAAGCTACTGCACTCAAACATGGCAAAAAAATACATGGCAGGGATCCACTCATGATGCTTGACAAAAGATGAACACTGAGCTACGGCTAATTCACTCATTAACAGGTTCAAACAAGCATGGCAAAAGTGCAAAAGATTACAGGTTTCAGACTTAGTGGAATTAACAGCATGTCAGGAATTTATCACCAGGAAGCAAAGTTTAGAGCACGATAACTACATGCTACAGGAACATATCATGGCAAAGCAAGGCATGGTATGAAGCTACTCAAAGCATACAACAAAAGTCCCTTAGTGACCATGAGCCAAAAGGGATTAGAAAATACCATTGCAAGCATGTGAACATAGCAAAAACATAAACATGTTCAGACTTTGTGAAAAACTGGAGCATGGCAAAACAGTTATCAAGTAGGCATGTTTACAAGCTCGATGCACTCACGACGAGGCATTGCATGACAAACTAAGCATACACCAAGCAAATAGACATGGCATAGAAGTTAGACATGGCAAGAACAACGACATAGCATGCACGGATCAACAACAACAAGCTCGGCAAAATTGCTAAACATGTTAACAATCTGCCAGGAACATTTTATAGAAAAAGTAGAGCTCGATTGACTCAAGTTAGGGTGCTCCATAATTGCAAACAAAGACATGGATGGATAGAGAAAAACATTATCTACAAAACCTCCTTACTGATCATGCTCAAAAGAGGCACCGATCACTAGGAAACAACATGAACATATGGCATAAAAATAATGACAGGGCAAGGACTTAGTGAAATTCTAAGTCCCTGAAATCAGTATCATTGAGTAAGCTACTTTGCATGCTTGTGCTAGTCACCACATAGATCACAAAAATACATGGCATACACCCATGTAAAGATGGCATGGCATATTGCAAAACCCATGTAGATCTCAGGATCATAGCATGCACACATTAATCATGCCAAAAATGACAAAAGTGCATTTGCTGAAACAGATCTGAAACTATCATCACATAGCCCTCTTCCAACAGCATTTCGGGCATCAAGATTAGCTCAAATGAAAATTATGCAATGAGATTAAATGATGTACTCGTCGAGACGAACATTTTGATATGCTACACGCACGAATCGGAGCCACGGTGAGGAAGTTCTGATGAGTCAAAGATTGCAAAAAAAATAACTGGAGAGGGGAAAAGGTCAACCCCGAGAAGTGGATCTGAGATCTAGGGTTCGGGTACTATAGAAGTGCGCGTCGCCCGAGGTTCGCCGGAGAAGAGGGGTCGCCGGAGTAGTGGAAGAAGCTCTCCAGACGGGGAGGAGGTCGCCGGGGCCGGAGGAGGACGGGGCGGCATCGCGGTGGTCGGCGCGGTCGCCGGCGGACTTGGGGCGGCGAGGTGCGGCCGGTGGAGGGACGGCGTCGCCGACGCGGGGCGGTCGCCGGCGATGGCATGCGGCGGCGGCGGGCGGCTCGGGCGGCCGGACGCATTGAGGAAGGCGGCGGGCTTCGGCTTGAGGCGGCGTAGTGGCAATGGGCTCGGGGGGCCGCACGCGGGCTCTCACGGGCCGGCGGAGGAGGGAGGCGGTGGACGAACCACGTCGCGCCACATGGCGGCGGCGGGGCGGAGCGGACGTTGTCCGGCGCGGGCCGGACACGTTCGGTGCACGGAGGAGCGAAATTTAGGGTTTTGAGGAGGAAGGTGATGTATGGTAGAACCCTATAGGCCGATCTTTCACGAAAGGAGCGGATTCCGCGAAGAACGCGAAGAACACGAGGATGGAAACGAGAGGAAAATCACGAGGGGAACACAAGAGAACACTCAAACCAACAAGTATGATCACACATGCGCTAGAACAATGAACACAAAGGAAGGTACACGGTACACAATCAACTAGGGACGATACATAGGTAGCCGGTCTTCTCCTTGAGGAGGTCTTGAAGTTCTTATCCAAAAGGAGGTCTTGAATCCAAAGGGATCTTCTCTGTAGAGTCCGCGGTCTCTCTCGTGGAGTAGATCCGATATGGATGAGCGTAGCTCTATCTCTCAAATGAGCTAAACCAACGCTAACCCTAACTAGGAGGATGAGGGGGAGTATATATAGTCTAAGCCCATGAAGGGGTAAGTGAGAGGGGGGATACATGGGTCGTTGGCCCGTACTCTGCGCACAGGCAGGGCGGTAGTACCGGACATCGGGCGGTAGTACCGCTTAAGCGGTTGTGCCGCTTGGACAGGCGGTAGTGCCGGACTCATACCGCTCGATCATTGGAGTTTGTCGGGTTGAGCGGCAGTAGAGCGGGTGTTGGGCGGTAGTACCGCTTGCGGGCCTTCAGCGGTAGTACCGCTTGGTGTGGGCAGTAGTACCGCTCGGGCTATAGCAGCTAGCTCTCCTTCCCTCGCTCCCGCGCGCACTTGGCCTTGGCCCGTAGGCTCTCCATGATCTCCTCGGATGGACCTGAGTATGCACAAGGTCCGCGCTTGAGGTAGCATCCGTGTCTTACATGCGGAAAGGGAAGATTCGGAAAGGAGCGAGTTCACCTTGTGTCCAATGGCGTATGCTTGAGGTCTCAAGATGTGGGCACTAGGGGCTTGGGGAGAAGTCGTAGTGTACATGGGGATGATCATAGGATGCTCCGCATCATCTCCCCTCCCTTGGGAAAGATCCGACCTCGGATCGAAAACCTCATCACCATGGAAACGGTTGTCGTGGATGGACTTGTAGTTGGACGAAGTGGAAGACATGGCGCAATCCAAGTACTCCAAGGTGTCTCCGAAGTGGTACACATGCACAAAGAGGAAACACAAACAACACTTGGAAATACAATAGTTAGCGCACACAAGGTGTCCATCATGTAAGAATGAGTCCGTGCAACAAGATTGATCATGACAAGGTGCATGAAGCTTATTCAAAAGATATGGAAAGGCATGCAAAGCATTCATGGGAGAAAAACATTCATTGTGCACAAAATTGTGTTTTGAAAATGATCAATGCAACCATTGTGCAAAATGATGTCATAATGGGACGGTGTATCAAAATCATGAACATGGTAATTGGTGTGCAATGTCACTATGTTATCATGCAATTAATGGTGGGCAATATGATCATGATGTATGAATATGCCATCAAGAAATATCACAACAAATTTGCTAAGGAAATGCACAAGCTCATATATCACGGATGACATCGAAATACAAGATGTAACAAGGCAATCATAATGTGAGACAATCCATGCATAACATGCAAATTTGTTATGGGTGGTGTTGTACCATAGCTCAATGTCGTGGTAGAAGTGTTGGTTCGAAGGTTTATCCAATAAGTCCGAGCGCTCCTCAATGCGAAGGTCCATAGAGCCAATCTTCAATGCCGGTCCTCCATCCAATAGGTGCAACATGTAGACAAGAAGAATGAAACAACAATGAAAGAATGACCCATCCAATATGTGTAATTGAGGAGGGCTCAAAGGGAAAGAGTTCACCTTTATGAGGATGTCAAAAATGTTGGTGTTGTGCATCATGTACGCCTTCACATGACCAAGGTGTTTCATGATGGTGCACCTTGTGAATCCTTCAAAATGAAAGAACATGACAAAAACTCGGAAAAACAAATGAGGTTAGTGCAAATGCAACACCTATCATTCGAATGGTGAGATACCCAACAAGTGTATGTATCATGCTCATCATAAGAAAGGACAAGGGAGCATTTCATAGTATGGAGGCAGATGATGCGAGAACAACCAAATACAATAGGCTCAATCAAGCAAGGATGCATCACAAGTAAAGTGTCCAAGTCTCCATGATCAATAAGCATAGATGCAACAATTGGAGGCAAGCGGCAATGAACAAAATATATCATGTGAGAGGCATGAACATATACGTCATCAACCCAAGAAAGCAAGTAATGATGGAACATGGGTGATGCGACAAAGCAAGCAATCATAGCAATCAAGTGGTGTGAGCTAGTAGTGCAAAGATGCAACATACTAGAGGGAATCATAGCAAGCATGTCATGGGTGCAAATAGTGTGCATGAATAATTCACATGACATAGCACAAGCATGAAAGCAAGATATGAGCGAAAAAGCATCAATAGCACGAGGCACATGATAAACATGGCAATAGCAACAAGGATCTCCACCAAGCATGCAAATACACATAGGAGTAGCATAATGATGAATCATGGGTAGATGCAAGCAAGGGTCACAATTGCATGGCAAAGGCATAGCATGCAAAGTGAACACGGTAAAATGAGCATGAAGCGATAAGCGGCATATAGCCCATAGCCGTGTGAGAGACAAGTAGAATAGATGCGCGTAGTCATTGCACGAAGAGAACGGTGGTAAGGATAGTCCACGGGATCCCAAATCGTCGTTGCTCTCAAGAGCTCTTTTCGTCAACTCTTGGGATTGAGAGGTTGACAAGTATACGTGAGTACCTACACAAAACAAAGACAAAGGGAAAATTGTGTGTGCGTGGTAGATGTACACATCATCCATCATGATGCGCACGTGCTTGTGTTGGTTAGCAAAAAATATCCAATGCTCAAATAAATGAGATGCATGATATAGAAACATGTCATCCATCATGATAGGTTTGTTGTGATGTATAGCATAATGGAGACTCAAATTGTGTAATGCGTCATGGGAAATATCTAGAGCATTGTTATGCGTGGAATGCATATGGTGCAAGCAATTATGGGAATCATGCCAAGTATGGAATGCATCAAAATTTCCTAATATGTATGAGGAAACTATGGGGGTCTCCTCATGAGCATTAATGGAAACATCACTTGGAGAATATTGACAACATCCAAAACAATGCATATTTGGAACATCGCGATCATGGCATGGCATAGTAGATGAATTTCGCAAATCATGTAAAGGAAGCATGGCAATATCATCACATGAAAAACAAAAGCCAATGACCATCATCTCGTCATCTATGCCATAAGTGCAAATGGGATTTATTTTAATGCGGCATGCATAGTTACTATGTTGAGATTGAAATGATGCTATATGGGAGATCTCACTCATAGCATATGAAAAGTTTAATGGATTGTCAAACATGATGTGACCAATAGAATTTTCACATGATATCCTATGGAGCATAGCATTACAACTAGGCAAATCAACATGCTCATCATCATATTCATCATAAATTGGCAAGTCATGACATGAAGAATTCGCACTAGCATGAAGCATGGTAATAGGTGTGTCAACATCATGCAAGCAATCATTCACAAAATAGTCCACTAGTGGGACAAGAGAATCACTATCACCTATGTTACCTTTGGAGCATCGCTCATGTGTTGTGGGTGAGGTGTCGAAGACCGAGTCGTGGTCATCTTTATCTTGATGGAACCATGTGGGGGGTGCATCTTCTTCCACCATGGCCATCATTGTCTCCATTGGAGGTATGGACTCGTCGAGGATAGGCATGTCGTCATGTAGGAGACCTAGAACCAAAGAAGAAATCACACTAGGAGTAGAGGTTAAGTCATTAGAAATCAAAGTGGCCTCATGTGCCGTGTCAACTACCTCACTCACCAAGTGTTGTGGCTCACTCACTCCCTCTTGGATGCTCTCACTCATATGGTTGGTGGAGTCACTCAAATGGCTCTCAACCTCACATAGGATGCGTGGCATGCTCTCATGTGTGGGGCTAGTGGTGGTCACACTCATCCTATCATAGGAAATGCACTCAATGTCACGTATGGTGGAGTCACTCATATCACTCATGGTGGGGTGTCTCTCCTCACATGGGAATTGGGGCATCTCATCATATGTGGGTGTCGGAGAGATGTAGGTGCAAATGTCTCCATGCTCAATCATGTCGTGGTCGTAGCCGTGGATGAAGGCCGAAGATGGCACATCATCACTCTCGTCTAAGACCAAAGATAAGGTCTCATGTGCGGTCTCGTAGCTTGACTCAGAGTATGAGTCCAGTATGGGCGCCGTCTTCATGTTGTCGAAGAGGTTCATGCTTGTCGCCGTGGTCGAAGGGGATGGCCCTAGCTCGACCGTCTTGTCACCGTCTTGTTGTCGTAGGAGGTCCATATGATGTGGCACCTCGTAGCTCATCTCCATGACTGAAGGAAATGTCCCATGCTCGGCCATCTTCCTTGGAGGGCTTCCGAAGATGGAAGTGTCGCCCTCGCTCGTAGGTGGTCGCCTCGTTGGTGAAGATGTCGATGTAGGCGAACTCATGGGAAGTAGGCGAAGATGTCGTACGTCCAAAGGCGAAGATGCCTTGATGGCACTTGGTGAAGATGCCGAAGTGGTTGTTGTAGCCGCAGCGTGCTCTTGGTGGTCCTTGTCTCGCGGTCTTCTCTGGTGGTCATGGAGTTTGTACTTGGCGTGAAGTATGGCTTGTTGGGACTTGTAGGTAGGAGCATCTTGAGCATCTTCATGTTGATGGTGTCGTTGTCGTGCTTGAGCTCGATGGCGTTCGTCGTCGCCGTGCACATGATGCTTGGAGGTGACATGTGGACGACTTGCGCTTGTGTCACTTGGGTGATCCGAAGATGATTGACTTGCTCGCCGCCGCCTTGAGGATGATGAAGGGGAAGAACGTTTGCCAACAAAGTCCGAATCTCCTCCATCCTTTCATCTTGCTCCTCCTTGTGCGTGGAAAGCTTGTTGTCGATGTAGTCCCGTTTCCTCGCTTCGGAGTGGCGAATGTCGATGGAGAGGTGAAACGCCATCGATGCAGCTATATCTCCCACGTGTCGAAGCACGACTTAGAGGCATAACCGCATTGAAAGCAATGTCGCAAGTGAGGTAATCTTCGCAAACAACCCATGTAATACATAAGGGAAAAAAGGATACATAGTTGGCTTACACTCGCCACTTCACACAATACATGAATAGAGCATTACATCATCCAGATACAATCAAGGTCCGACTACGGAACCAAAATAAAAGAAGACTACCCCAAATGCTACACAGATCCCCAATCGTCCCGACTGGGCTCCACTACTGATCAACTAGAACGGAACAACACAAAGGATAAGATCTTCATCGAGCTCCTCCTGAGCTTGGTTGCTTCACCCGCTCGGTAACATCGGCACCTGCAAACTGGTTTTGGAAGTATCTGTGAGTCACGGGGACTCAGCATTCTCACACCCTCGCGATCAAGACTATTTAAGTTTATGGGTAAGGTAAAAGGTATGAGGTGGAGCTGCAGCAAGCACTAGCATATATGGTGGCTAACATACGCAAATGAGAGCGAGAAGAGAAGGCAAAAGCACGGTCAAACAACTATGATCAAGAAGTGATCCTAAAACAACCTACGTCAAACATTACTCCAACACCGTGTTCACTTCCCGGACTCCGCCGAGAAGAGACCATCACGGCAACACACGCAGTTGATGTATTTTAATTAAGGTCAACTTCAGGTTTTCTACAACCGGACATTAACAAATCCCCATCTGCCCATAACCGCGGGCACGGCTTTTGAAAGTTCAAATCCCTGCAGGGGTGTCCCAACTTAGCCCATCACAAGCTCTCACGGTCAACGAAGGATATTCCTTCTAGTGGAAAGACCCGATCATACTCGCATCCCGGTTACAAGACATTTCGACAATGGTAAAACAAGACCAGCAACACCGCCAAAATGTGCCGACAAATCCCGATAGGAGCTGCACATATCTCGTTCTCAGGGCACACTCAGATGAGACTAGCTACGAGTAAAATCAACCCTCAAGTTTCCCCGAGGTGGCCCCGCGGGCAGCTCAATTCGGACCAACACTCAGAGGAGCACTGGCCCGGGGGGGGGGGGTTAAAATAAAGATGACCCTTGGGCAAGCCTACCCATGGGAAAGAAAAGGCTAGGTGGCGAATGGTAAAACCAATGTTGGGCATTGCTGGAGGAGTTTTATTCAAGGCGAACTGTCAAGGGGTTCCCATTATAACCCAACCGCGTAAGGAACGCAAAATCGGGGAACATAACACCGATATGACGGAAACTAGGGCGCCAAGAGTGGAACAAAACACCAGGCATAAGGCCGAGCCTTCCACCCTTTACCAAGTATATAGATGCATTAATTAAATAAGAGATATTGTGATATCCCAACAAGTAAACATGTTCCAACAAGGAACAACATCTCCATGTTCCAACAAGGAACAAACTTCAATCTTCACCTGCAACTAACAACGCTATAAGAGGGGCTGAGCAAAGCGGTAACATAGCCAAACAACGGTTTGCTAGGACAAGGTGGGTTAGAGGCTTGGCTTCACAATATGGGAGGCATGATAAGCAAGTGGTAGGAATCGCAGCATAGGCATAGCAAAAGAGCGAGCAACTAGCAAGCAAAGATAGAAGTGATTTCGAGGGTATGGTCATCTTGCCTGAAATCCCGCAAGGAAGAAGAACGAGTCCATGAAGAAGATAAACAGACGTAGTCGAACGGGTCCTCACAAACGCGACGTTAACGGAACCAACCCGAAGAAGCAACACCGGAAATAAGCACACAACATAGTAAACAACCAACACACGAACATGGTATGATGCACACCCAAGTATGATGCATGTCCAGTTTAATGAGGCATGGCATGGCAAAGAGCACAAATAACCCTACAAATTAAGTGGAGCTCAATATGCAATGAATTGCATATTGACGAAACACCACGACAAGTTATTTAGTTTGATCTTTTTTATGTGCCAAAAATATTAAATGTTGTTAACCATGGCAAGAGGGTGAAGCAAAGTAAAACTACCTATCTAGTCAAGGTTAAATGAGGCCGGAACAACAAAACAACAAGTCTGGAAACTCCTCACGTGCATATTTTGGTTATGGTACTGTTCTTCCCTAAACATAATTTTAGAGTTATTAAACATGCAAAGTAAGGCCAGCATGTTAAACTAGGCATTTTTCTACCCCATTTACATATAAAGATTATTAAATTCAGAGTTATGGTTATTAAGTTATGGAATAAAACATTTTAGCATGGCAATAGGAAAAATTTAAACAAACAACATTTTAAACATGGATGAAAGTGGCAAATTATTAATCTACACAAAATTCTAAGCAAGTTTCATATATAAAGTTTTCAATCCGATGCACGGTTGTGGAATTATTAAATGCATGATCAACAAGGGCTTTTCTGTAAAACTGTTTTACACTGGATAATTATAGAAATTCACACAGCCTAAAAAAACTATACACGCCCAAACTGGCAGGCTAGCCCAACAGGAGGGGAAAAAAGGAGGGGCGCGGGGTGCCCTCACCATGGGCCAAGCCCAAGTCGGTGGGGAGGAGGCGCGTTGGGCCTGATCTGGAGCCCAGCTGGTGACCCACGCGCGTGGTGGTCAAGCGCTTGATGCAGCACTGCTGCACCTCGCTGAAGAAGAACGGCAGCGGAGGAGGCATGGGTTCGGCGCGGCGCCGGGCGGGAACCGGCCGGAACGGGCGGATCCGGCGGCTGGGTGGCGGAGTGAAGGAGATCCGGTGGAGGAGGTGATGGTGGCGTCTCCATGGTGCTGGTTCGGGGCGTCGGTGTTCCTGTCGCTCGAAGCAGAGGCGAGGCAACAAGGCAGGGGCGAGGTCGACATGGCGACGCTGGGGCTCCGGCAAGTGACGGGGAGGCCTGCGGGAGGTGGGACGAGCCGGACGATGTGGATTCCGTCGAAGGGCGCGGTCGGTGGAGCCTTTGGGAAAACGGAAGAGCTCCTGTGGGGAAAAGCATGGCCGGCGGTCAGGGCGTGGAGAGGAGGAGGCAGAGGCAAGGTCACGGTAGAACGACTGCTCACCATGGCGACGACGACGGCAAGGCCGCCGGAGGCCTGGGTCGGAGCGGAGGAGAGGCCGGGGAAGCTCCGTGGCGATGGCGGCGGGCTTCCGAGGGACGCGGCTGGAATGAGCGGGCGCTCCCTGGATGCGTCGTCCTCCTCGCGCAGCAGAAGAAGGGGAGGCCGGCGAGGTCCTGGACGGTGACGCGGTGACTGGACGGCGAGGTAGGAGACAGCAGCTTGGCGCAGGACTTGCCTGGGGCGACGAAGGCGCAGGGAGGGAGGCGAGACTTGTCGCAGCATGGCTTGAAGAAGACCTGATGGAGACAAACTCCGGGAAGCAGGGAACGGAGCGACGACGAGCTCCTCGGGAGGCGCGGGCATGGCAACGGTTGAGGAGGGGCGGCGCGGCGGTGC
This sequence comes from Triticum urartu, assembly GCF_003073215.2. NCBI lineage: Eukaryota > Viridiplantae > Streptophyta > Magnoliopsida > Poales > Poaceae > Triticum > Triticum urartu. The sequence continues at coordinate 262,751,617 of NC_053023.1, forward strand.
TAGTCCTGCTGGTCCGGCGAGAAAATCCCCGGGTGTGGCCGGGCGACGACAAAGTGGTCCTTGTGAGAGAGAGAGAGAGAGAGAGATGTGAGAGGAGGGAGAAGGAAACGGGAAGGAGGAAGGGGAGCAGAGGGGCGGCCTGGTCCGGTTACCTGCCGGACGGAGACGAGGTTTAGCGCGAGGGAAGGAGCGCGTGGCTGGCGATGGGACACGCTCCCGAGCAACAAGGAAGAGCGGGTGGCGGTGGCTTCGGGATTTGGGGAGGAGTGGATCTGGGAGAATCCCAAGATTGAGAGTGGCGGCGGCAGGCGAGGGATTGGATGGAAGGGGCTGTCTAGACTAGGGTTTTTGGACCAATATATATAGCAATGAGATAAAGGGCTATTTGGACCCTCCGATTTAGATCGGACGGTAGAGATAAAAAAGGTTGGAGAGTCCAAATAAAGAAACGAAGACGTTTTGTAGATGTTAGGGGATGATTCGGACACAGCGGTAACGACTGTCCGGGTCGGGTCCGGGACAAATTTCGGACGCGCACGGGAGGAGGTCCCCGGACTGACGAGAGAGGTTAGGTAGGGCCTGGAGGTGAGAGGTAGACTGTATAGACGGTCTCGAGCTGAGAGAAGAGAAGAGAGAGATGCCCGGCGACTGTTTCCGGAGACCGAAAATGCCCGACGTTAGACCGGCTATATTGCCGCTATAGTTAAACCTTGGGGCGTCAAACGAACTCCGAATGCAATGAAACTTGAGAGGCGGTCTATCTACACTATAATAAGACCACACGCCAACTTTCATCCCATTCCGAGAACATTTTCTGGCCACTTACAAAATAATATTTTGGACATGCCGCGGGCGCGTGCGAGTGTGGTTGGGCTCAGAACGGACAACGGACGGAACTGGGGGAACCCGGACGGATGCAAGTTTTGAAAACATGCTGAGGCAATGCACATGATGACCTGATAAAATGCAACACGCAAGCGAATGACATGGCAACAACATCGAATAACTGGAAGACACCTGGCGCATCGGTCTCGGGGCGTCACAACACTCCACCACTACGAGAGGATCACGTCCAGAGATCTAGAATGGCACCGGAGGGAAAAACGGAAGAGAAAGAGAAGAGGTAAACTAAGTTGCTTCTTTGAAAAAACGAGTGAGACCAAAGATCCTTGAAAAGGTTAAGCCATTTCGAGAAAAGAATACAACGGAGATGACGAAGTTGAAAACACTCCGTTAGAAAAGAGGAACAATGAAGAACAACTTCGGTCAGCACTCCGGTTGAAAAGTGATACAAGACTTGATAAGGTGAAAAGAACTTGAGCAAAAGGGCACAACACTCCGGTTAAATGTATAAGCAAGAAAAGAACAAGGTCCTGACAAGAACAAGAAGAAAAGTTGAAGATAGCAACATCACAATGCCTCCGGAACAAAAGAAAGAATGGAATGGAATGAACAAAGTGAAACAAGATCTTGAGAGAGCACGCTTACAGCAAATGCTAGAACAGAATTGTTGGAAAACCAACAAGGAAAAGAATAATCTTGATATGGTCTTATGGAATACATCTCAGATTATGATTTGACAACCTGCCACTCACGGGAAGAAGAATTGAATTGATATGGACAAAGAGACGAGAAAGTTATTTCACCGGGAGGATAAAAGAAGAACTTGGGTCATTTATGAGCACCATAAACCAGACACAAGATAACTCCAACAAAGAGGTTGATGGATTTAATATATCTCATTCTTAACAACAAGTGAATCATGAAGCATGACTCAAAATATCAAGAATGACATAATACCACCTCCAATGATACGGAAGGAAGAATAGCACTCCGGATTGCAAGATGAAGAATGCTTGAGCTCCTCTGAAAAGAAACTTGATGAAACACTTCAAGAAGAAATTGAATCCTTGATGAACCACCGTGTAGAGCCTCCATGACGAACTCCGGTAAAAGAATGATCAAACGAAAAGAAAGAGAAGTTAAAAGCGCAAGGTGAATCCTTGTAATGATTTAGATGGATCTCCGTGGTGATATAATTGCGAGAGGTAGGAACTCCGGGAAAATATAAGATGAAACAATTGAGATCAAGAATTTGATGAGCCTCTGGAATAGGGAATTGAGTTCACCTGATGAAACAAGAATAAGAATTACATTATGTGTATCCTTTACCAATTTAAATTGATGACAAGCAGCAGATTTGACATATTACTTATTCCGGTAGAAAGGATTAAGAGAGACATAAATCAAACTTGAGAAAAAGGCTTCAACGAACCACCATTAGGATTTGAAAGAATGAATGAATTGATATGATAACCAAGGAAGAGAACTCTTGAACAAACCACCGTAAGAATTGAAAATGAACGAAGTAAAGGGATGAATCACCGGTAAGAATTAGCAAATGAATGAAGATACATGAGAGAGTTTAGGTGCAAGTGAACGAAGAAAACACGAGCTGATTAGAGGATATTTGAACGTTGCACCAGTAAGATTGGAGAATGATAACTGACAGCTGAGAATGAATAAACCTGAATTGATGGACTCCGGATAACAAACTGAGAAGGCTCTTGAATTGCTCCGGATAGGTGAAAAGAATTCTGACAATCGAAAACAAATATAAGAGGATGGCTCGACTGGAATCACGAATCTCGAAGAGAATGGAGCAAGATTGAGAGAAAAAATCTTCTTCGGCCTTCAAATGTTGAGAGTGACGACGAGAAACACCACCGTGAATTGTTGAGATACTCCGAAAGAATCAAAAATAAAGGGATTGAGCCAACGATGAAAAGAATGTGGACGATCTTGGAGAAAAACATAAGACTTATGATAATTCCTTCTTACGTCAAACTTCGAAAATAAAATTTGAGGATAGCTCCGGGAAAATAAGAAGAGTCAGGTAAGATCCTGGGAAAAGACCTGTGGGTTAGGGCCCACTCAAAAGAAACACCATAGAACGATTTAAAAGAGAGAATGCACCGGTAAGATTTAAATGGCTAGAATGAGATAACAACCTCGAAATAGGTTGAATTGATCTTGAAAGACAAGACAAGCCTACTAAGATATCTTCAGCACTCCGGAACAAAAGAATAGCAAGCGGGGAAGATTAAGAGGTGCACCGGCATAAGTAGGCATTGGGCAAAAAGAAAAGGAGTATGCTCAATACCAAAGCTTGAATTAAATCCACCGGAGAAGAAAATGAGTGAAGAGTGACGAGCTTGAAGCTTCATTAGAATCTTCATGAGAATCACCGGATACAAACATTGAAAGAAAAGAATGAAGAGACTACACAAGAACAAAATGGATACCTGATGAAGAAATCTGGGTCCTCGAAGAAACAAAGGGAGGGAGGGTGGGAAAACAAAGGCAACTTGAAGACGGATGAAGCAAACACTGTTGAGAAGAACTGATAATTGATCTTGTGAATGTTGACAAGATTGGATCCACTTGAAGAGACACACACCGGTTGAAAAGGATTGGCATGACAATCTTGATTATCATGAAGGATTAGTATTCACATAGAACTACGAGAACACCGTTTAGGAAAGGTATGGAATCAACATTTGACATTGAAGCAACTCGAATACCACAACTGAAAACAAAACAAGGATTGGCTTCCAGCATAAGCCGGAACAAACATATGATAGATATTTCGTCTGAAGTTTTCGTGGTGGGGCATACACGGGCTCGATCGTACAACACCATCATGTACAAGGCAGTGCACATGACATACGAAGCGTCCCCGAGTCGGCATAAAAGGACTCTTTAAGACACAACGAGACCACTGTAAAACCGACCGTGAATAGGCGGACCACTAGACATCGAACCCCAATTTCATATCATACATCTGTCGGAAAGATATCCTAAGAGCTACTTTAATTCCCACTTATAAACTCCCGAAATTTTCCGGTTATGCAATCAGGTGTTGGGGATACAGGGGAAGCATAATATCTCACCCAAAACTAGCAAATCCTACATCCAGCTGTATCCATCCTTCAACACATAACCAAGAAACCTTCGGAAATCGTCTACCTCAACCTTCGAAAAGCATCCGTTATACGAGTTATGGCAATACTCCCGAACTCCCGCCCCAGTACTGGGTGGCGTCGAGGTTATCTCACCAACAACTACATAAAAGAGATTTTCAATGTCGGCGAAACTACACTCAGGTATTCCAAAATTGCAACGATAAAATTGTGACGACAACACCTCGGAGCTCAACTCCCCAGGACACTGCCACAACCCCTAAATGACAGGAGGCACCAAGAACAATGTTCTCATCACAAATCGATCGGAACGATTCCTAGATACCCGCGTGATCCTAAATTTTTTTAGTGAAATTTGAGAAGAGAAGAGTCAAAACTCTACGTCAGGATGCCTTACCAGAGCAATGAAGGGACTGGGGAGTAAAAAGAATTCCTAAACTCTCCGATATATAATTCCTAAATGACTCAAAACATTTTTCTAGACTCAACCACGTCAGCTAATTCGATCAAGCAAGGGGGATCCTAAGGTCAGGGAAGGCTCTGATTACCAACTTGAAAGGCCCTCGATGCGGCTATATCTCCCACGTGTCGAAGCACGACTTAGAGGCATAACCGCATTGAAAGCAATGTCGCAAGTGAGGTAATCTTCGCAAACAACCCATGTAATACATAAGGGAAAAAGGATACATAGTTGGCTTACACTCGCCACTTCACACAATACATGAATAAAGCATTACATCATCCAGATACAATCAAGGTCCAACTACAGAACCAAAATAAAAGAAGACTACCCCAAATGCTACACAGATCCCCGATCGTCCCGACTGGGCTCCACTACTGATCAACTAGAACGGAACAACACAAAGGACAAGATCTTCATCGAGCTCCTCCTGAGCTTGGTTGCGTCACCCGCTCGGTAACATCGGCACCTGCAAAGTGGTTTTGTAAGTATCTGTGAGTCACGGGGACTCAGCATTCTCACACCCTCGCGATCAAGACTATTTAAGCTTATGGGTAAGGTAAAAGGTATGAGGTGGAGCTGCAGCAAGCACTAGCATATATGGTGGCTAACATACGCAAATGAGAGCGAGAAGAGAAGGCAAAAGCACGATCGAACAACTATGATCAAGAAGTGATCCTAAAACAACCTACGTCAAACATTACTCCAACACCGTGTTCACTTCCCGGACTCCGACGAGAAGACACCATCACGGCAACACACGCGGTTGATGTATTTTAATTAAGGTCAACTTCAGGTTTTCTACAATCGGACATTAACAAATCCACATCTTCCCATAACAGCGGGCACGGCTTTCGAAATTTCAAATCCCTACAGGGGTGTCCCAACTTAGCCCATCACAAGCTCTCACGGTCAACGAAGGATATTCCTTCTAGCGGGAAGACCCGATCAGACTCGGAATCCCGGTTACAAGACATTTCGACAATGGTAAAACAAGACCAGCAACACCGCCCGAATGTGCCGACAAATCCCGATAGGAGCTGCACATATCTCGTTCTCAGGGCACACTCAGATGAGACTAGCTACGAGTAAAACCAACCCTCAAGTTTCCCCGAGGTGGCCCCGCAGGCAGCTCAGTTCGGACCAACACTCAGAGGAGCACTGGCCCGGGGGGGTTAAAATAAAGATGACCCTTGGGCAGGCCTACCCAAGGGAAAGAAAAGTCTAGGTGGCGAATGGTAAAACCAATATTGGGCATTGCTGGAGGAGTTTTATTCAAGGCGAACTGTCAAGGGGTTCCCATTATAACCCAACCGCGTAAGGAACGCAAAAGCCGGGAACATAACACCGATATGACGGAAACTAGGGCGGCAAGAGTGGAACAAAACACTAGGCATAAGGCCGAGCCTTCCACCCTTTACCAAGTATATAGATGCATTAATTAAATAAGAGATATTGTGATATCCCAACAAGTAAACATGTTCCAACAAGGAACAACATCTCCATGTTCCAACAAGGAACAAACTTCAATCTTCACCTGCAACTAACAACGCTATAAGAGGGGCTGAGCAAAGCGGTAACATAGCCAAACAACGGTTTGCTAGGACAAGGTGGGTTAGAGGCTTGGCTTCACAACATGGGAGGCATGATAAGCAAGTGGTAGGAATCGCAGCATAGGCATAGCAAAAGAGCGAGCAACTAGCAAGCAAAGATAGAAGTGATTTCGAGGGTATGGTCATCTTGCCTGAATTCCCGCAAGGAAGAAGAACGAGTCCATGAAGAAGACAAACAGACGTAGTCGCACGGGTCCTCACAAATGCGACGTTAACGGAACCAACCCGAAGAAGCAACACTGGAAAGAAGCACACAACATAGTAAACATCCAACACACGAACATAGTATGATGCACACCCAAGTATGATGCATGTCCAGTTTAATGAGGCATGGCATGGCATGGCAAAGAGCACAAACAACCCTACAAATTAAGTGGAGCTCAATATGCAATGAATTGCATATTGACGAAACACCATGACAAGTTATTTAGTTCGATCTCGTTTATGTGCCCGACATTATTAAATGTTGTTAACCATGGCAAGAGGGTGAAGCAAAGTAAAACTACATATCTAGTCAAGGTTAAATGAGGCCGGAACAACAAAACAACAAGTCTGGAAACTCCTCACGTGCATATTTAGGTTATGGTACTGTTCTGCCCTAAACATAATTTTAGAGTTATTAAACATGCAAAGTAAGGCCACCATGTTAAACTAGGCATTTTTCTACCCCATTTACATATAAAGATTGTTAAATTCGGAGTTACGGTTATTAAGTTATGGAATAAAACATTTTAGCATGGCAATAGGAAAAATTTAAACAAACAACATTTTAAACAATTTAAACATGGATGAAAGTGGAAAATTATTAATCTACACAAAATTCTAAGCAAGTTTCATATATAAAGTTTTCAATCCGATGCACGGTTGTGGAATTATTAAATGCATGATCAACAAGGGCTTTTCTGTAAAACTATTTTACACCGGATAATTACAGAAATTCACACAGCCTAAAAAAACTATACACGCCCAAACTGGCAGGCTAGCCCAACAGGAGGGGAAAAAGGAGGGGCGTGGGGTGCCCTCACCATGGGCCAAGCCCAAGTCGGTGGGGAGGAGGCGCGTTGGGCCTGATCTGGAGCCCAGCTGGTGACCCACACGCGTGGTGGTCAAGCGCTCGATGCAGCGCTGCTGCACCTCGCTGAAGAAGAACGGAAGCGGAGGAGGCATGGGTTCGGTGCGGCGCCGGGCGGGAACCGACCGGAACAGGCGGATCCGGTGGCTGGGTGGCAGAGTGAAGGAGATCCGGTGGAGGAGGTGATGGTGGCGTCTCCATGGTGCTGGTTCGGGGCGTCGGTGTTCCTGTCGCTCGAAGCAGAGGCGAAGCAACAAGCCAAGGGAGAGGTCGACATGGCGACGCTGGGGCTCCGGCAAGTGACGGGGAGGCATGCGGGAGGTGGGACGAGCCAGACGATGTGGACTCCGTCGAAGGGCACGGTCGGTGGAGCCTTTTGGAAAACGGAAGAGCTCCTGTGGGGGAAAAGCATGGCCGGCGGTCAGGGCATTGAAGGGAGGAGGCTGAGGCAAGGTCGCGGTAGAACGGCTGCCCACCATGGCGATGACGATGGCAAGGCCGCCGGAGGCCTGGATCGGAGCGGAGGAGAGGCCGGGGAAGCTCTATGGCGATGGAGGCGGGCTTCCGAGGGACGCGGGTGGAACGAGCAGGCGCTCCCTGGATGCGTCGTCCTCCTCGCGCAGCAGAAGAAGGGGAGGCCGGCATGGTCCTGGACGGTGACGCGGTGACTGGACAGCGAGGTAGGAGACATCAGCTTGGCGCGGGACTTGGCTGGGGTGACGAAGGCGCAGGGAGGGAGGCGAGACTTGGTGCAGCATGGCTTGAAGAAGACCTCACAGAGACAAACTCCGGGAAGCAGGGACGGAGCGACGACGAGCTCCTCGGGAGGCGTGGGCATGGCGATGGTTGAGGAGGGGCGGCGCGGCAGTGCTAGTCCTGCTGGTCCGGCGAGAAAATCCCCGGGTGCGGCCGGGGGACGACAAAGCGGTCCCTGTGAGAGAGAGAGATGTGAGAGGAGGGAGAAGGAAACGGGAAGGAGGAAGGGGAGCAGAGGGGCGGCCTGGTCCGGTTACCTGCCGGACGGTGATGAGGTTTAGCGCGAGGGAAGGAGCGCGTGGCTGGCGATGGGACACGCTCCCGAGCAACAAGGAAGAGCTGGTGGCGGCGGCTTCGGGGGAAGGCGGGGGATTGGATGGAAGGGGCTGTCTAGACTAGGGTTTTTGGACCAATATATATAGCAATGAGATAAAGGGCTATTTGGACCCTCCGATTTAGATCGGAAGGTCGAGATAAAAAAGGTTGGAGAGTCCAAATAAAGAAACGGAGACGTTTTGTGGATGTTAGGGGATGATTCGGACACAGCGGTAACGACTGTCCGGGTCGGGTCCGGGACAAATTTCGGATGCGCGCGGGAGGAGGTCTGCAGACTGACGAGAGAGGTTAGGTAGGGCCTAGAGGTGAGAGGTAGACTGTATAGACGGTCTCGAGCTGAGAGATGAGAAGAGAGAGATGCCCGGCGACTGTTTCCGGAGACCGAAAATGTCCGACGTTAGACCGGCTATCTTGCCGATATAGTGAAACGTTGGGGCGTCAAACGAACCCCGAATGCGATGAAACTTGACAGGCGGTCTATCTACACTATAATAAGACCACACGCCAACTTTCATCCCATTCTGAGAACATTTTCCGGCCACTTATAAAATAATATTTCGGATATGCCGCGGGCGCGTGCGAGTGTGGTTGGGCTCAGAACGGACAACGGACGGAACTGGGGGAACCCGGACGGATGCAAGTTTTGAAAACATGATGATGCAATGCACATGATGACGTGATAAAATGCAACACGCAAGCGAATGACATGGCAACAACATCGAATAACTGGAAGACACCTGGCGCATTGGTCTCGAGGCGTCACAAGAGGTTCTCGATGCGTTCTCTCAATCTTGATTGTGCGCCTTGCATTTGTCGTTGTAGATCAAAGATTGACGCTTTGGTGATGTAGTTGTTCACGCCGTCATTGTTGTGGAAGACCGGAGATGAAATGCCTTGCCTATCCATCACTCCAAGAGAAAAATGTGAGTGGTAGAAAGAGAAGAACGAATACCAAATGTACCTTGACCGAAGTTGAAAGTGGATCAATGATCACTCCAATGTGTACAAGGAAATAGCACAATTGGTACCAATTCTTGTCGGTTTCTCACACCTACACAAATAAGGCTTATGGTGGAGCTCGGTGAGGATAGTGGCACAAAAATTTAATGCAAAATGTTAGCAAGAGTCAATAATGTTGAAAGAGATTCACAAATTCGCAAGTGTAACAAGTAGATCAATAGCAATATGGGTGGCTCACGGAAACACACAGACGGATAGATAAAAGGGGTCGTGCAACCAAGGATGAGCACAAAATGTGGAATCCATGGAAAACGCTCGTGTTGCACAACTCAAGAGAGACGCTAGCACGATTGCTCTATAGGCGGATACGACACTTGTGCACAACCTATGATATGCAAAATGTATCGACTTTCTGTCCCAAGTATGCTATGTATATATGGTTCCCGGTGTTATGATCCAAGATGATCTTATCTGACAATGTGGTATGATGCTATGGCACTTGCTTACAAGCTCTTTGTTCACTCTTTTTCTTTGCTTAAAAGCTTTATTCTCTTTTTTTGTATGGCCACTTTTGCACAATGCACAAACCAAGATAGCTATTGTGTATATGCGGGAACAAACTTGAGGCACGAAGGATTGTATGATACCAAGATGATACCGATATGGTATGGTATGTTTGTAATGTATGGTGTAGATCACTAATGTGCACAAGTAACGTTGCCGGCAATACTCAAATGGCTAGTCTCGATAGGCAAGTGACGCAAAATGGGCTAGGGGTTAACAATGCAATGGCAAGGGAATATACAATGGAGGGATACGACGATACCAAGATGATATGGAGGTTACCGTCCGTGGCGATGATGAGTAGTGGTGATCTTGATGGAGATACCAAGATGATGGAGACTCGTCCCTAAGTAGCCGAAACACCTTAGGAAACGGAAAAACCGCGAACTCAAAATCTCAAATGTCAAATGGTGGTAGCGGGATGCGGTGGTGGTGTTGCGGAAGCTCAATGGGATTGTGGAAATGCAATTATGGGATTTGAGACGCAATGCGTAAGTGGAGGGAAGGTGGTGGAGTATACACGGTGTCGGAGTTGGAAGCATGGTCCCTAAGTAGCCGAAACCTCTTAGGAGACACAACTCACAACACAAACAAAATTGGGTTAAGTTGGGGGTGGCGGGAGTGTATGGTGGGCAAGCCTATGCGGAAGTTATGGTGGTGGTGGTGGTTGATGAAGAAGCAACCGTCCCTAAGTAGCCTAAACACCTTCAGAGACTCGAATCACAACTCAAGCAACCACATATGCGATGGGGAGCAAAATTGGTTAGGTTGTGGAAGTCGGTGGTGATGTAGCGGAGGATGTGGTGGAAGCCCTAGGCAAAGATGCCAAAGTTCCAAAAATTTAATAGAGTCAAATGGTGTTGAAACCTATGTATATAGATGGGGGATGTCAATAGCTACTCAACGAGCTAAAGAACACGAAAATCGGATTCCGGATGAGAAAGTTATGGTCGAAACGGTGAAACTCGGAACGCTGAAACTGGGAGGGGCGGAAGTACCGCTTGGAAGGGCGGTAGTACCGCTTGTGGAGCTCAGCGGTCATACCGCTTGGTGGGACGGTAGTACCGCTCGTGTCGGGAAAATTCGCAGAACTGGATCGGGGCGAATTTCGGGGCGAAAGAGGATAATTTCGAGGTCAAAATTCGAGCGATTTCGTGGATGGAAAGTGGAGAAAATTGGGGAGATGCTAGATCCACATGAAACCAAGAAAATCTATGGATCGAATCCAACAAAACTTCATCAAACCAAGAAATCACAAAAAAAATGGCAGCTATTTTTGGTGGGGATTTTCGAATTTAGGGAAGAACACAACAAAATTAGGCTAGAAAACAACAAGGGGAGGCTCCGAAATCGTGATCAACGTGGCTCATGATACCAAGATGATGTAGGGTAGAACCATATAGGCCGATCTTTCACGAAAGGAGCGGATCCCGCAAAGAACGCGAAGAACACGAGGATGGAAACGAGAGGAAAATCACGAGGGGAACACAAGAGAACACTCAAACCAACAAGTATGATCACACATGCGCTAGAACCATGAACACAAAGGAAGGTACACGATACACAATCAACTAGGGACGATACATAGGTAGCCGGTCTTCTCCGTGAGGAGGTCTTGAAGTTCTTCTCCAAACGGAGGTCTTGAATCCAAAGGGATCTTCTCTGTACAGGCCGCGGTCTCTCTCGTGGAGTAGATCCGATATGGATGAGCGTAGCTCTATCTCTCAAATGAGCTAAACCAACGCTAACCGTAACTAGGAGGATGAGGGGAAGTATATATAGTCTAAACCCACGAAGGGGTAAGTGAGAGGGGGGGATACATGGGTCGTTGGCCCGTACTCTGTGCACAGGCAGGGCGGTAGTACCGGACATCGGGCGGTAGTACCTCTTAAGCGGTAGTGCCACTTGGACAGGCGGTAGTGTAGCGACCCGACCCGAATGGGTCAAGTCTCTGTGCTTAAGTGTCATCCCTGGATCGGTATGCTGACACACACAGTACTCGAGGATTTATAACAGAGGTAAATCACATGTAAAAGTAACGTAAATACTATTACCTCAAATCCAAAATAGCGGAAGTAACAAGGTTGTGGATTCCCATCAACACCAATGGCAAAGTTGAGTGTAGAAATTGTAACCCTAACGTATCACTTACTCGTCGTAAGAAACCTGCAACATGAGACGTTGCAGCCCGAAACGGGTCAGTACATTGAATGTACTGGCAAATTCACACCATAGAGAAAATGATGAACAATGGCTATCACTATATGCATATATGGCTGGTGGAAAAGCTCTATGGTTATAAGGTTTTTGCGTAAAGCCAATTTTTCCCTACTGCAAAGGAATACATTTTAATTAACTATCATGGTGGTTGTTGAACATTGAGAATGGTTGACAGCATTCTCAATCCCAATTAAGTAACATCATTAAACCCAACAATATTCATTTAAAGTAACGTGATGAGATCAACAGGATAATCCAAGAACTAGATACTCAAGATGTCCATAACCGGGGACACGGCTAATCATGATTAGTTTATACACTCTGCAGAGGTTTGCGCACTTTTCCCCACAAGACTCGATCGCCTCCGTTGGATTTCTCGCACTACTTGGTGTTTGAGAAACGGATGACCGAGACACAGTCTTTCAGAAGCGCTAGCACCTTACGATGGATAGACTGGTACACCTACTTTCCCCTACATCTGCTAGTCTACCCTGTAAGAGTTCGCACGACTTAATCAACTATGCCAGAGCCCATAATGGCTTGTGGCTGCACACGGAAGTTTCTAGTTTGAAAAATCTCATGATCCCTTTGAGCCTGGGTGGCGGTCCAAAAGAAAACAGGCAAGTCCTGGATTACCCAGGTGCCTAGACAGGCAATCCTAGAATACCCAGGTGCCTCAATCCACCCAGATGTGTGTTTAAGTTGCCACCTTAAGTAAACCATTAATTAAATCTCACATCTGTCATGGATACTCTCAAAACCCAATCCACATCTACTAGCATAGCATGGCATAATAAGCAAACGTAGAAGTAACTCCCAAAGGTTTGATAATAAACAGGTAATAGGTACTACATCATCTACTTCCCATCCCACAATTTAATTAGATCCTAATCATGCAATGTGTGAGGATGGATCTAATGCAATAAAACTGGGTTGTAGAAAAGGTATGATCAAAGTGTGAACTTGCCTGCAATGTTGATGAAGATGATTCGCACTCAAAACTCGTGATAGTTCTACTCGTCACACTCCGGTCAATCTATCGTAAGCAAACAATAGTAACCACACATAAGCAATCACTCAAAAGATCAGAAAGAACGAAAAAGACGATTCAGAAAACTTCAAAACCAAGCAAATAACTCTTGCAACATAAAACAATTTCTAACAGTACCAAAATTATGTGAATTTGGCCTTATTGGAATGTTTAGGTCAAGAGCTTCGATTTGTAAAAAGAATCAACTCAAACGGAGTTACGGATAAAAAGATATGATCAAAAGAAGTTTGAATTCAAATCTGATCTAATTCAAATCTGATCTAACATGTTTGGGTTTGATTACTGGATAGAGGACATCATAACGAAGAAGTGGGCGTTGGTTTCGTTGGATTTGGACAAACGAGTAAAAAGTTATGGCTATTTGAAAAATCAGGGCCAAGCTGTTTTCCGGAAGAAAAAAATAGCTACGGGCTAGGGTCTAATGTATAAATACGTAGACTAATTGATAATCTAATTATTCTATCGTATTAGTCTAAAAATAATAAACTACGGAAGTATAAGAAAAAAAAGATACCTTTATAAGGCAGAGAAAAGACAACTTTGGAGAGTGGAGACAACTTCCAGAAGTCGCGCCGGAGAGAAAAAATATATTTTTCTTAAATAAATTTAGTCAAACCAAAATATTGATTTAACCCGAATTGGATGATTTTTTGGAGGCTCTATGGGTCTATATTTATTGGTGGAAAAGAGGCTTAGGGGTCAAAGGCTAGGCAATGTGGGACTAAACGTAGACGAAAATATATGAAACGGAGAAGAAAAGAGGCGATGGGCCTAAAGGCCTTCGGCCGGCCGCGCGGTGCAGTTTCTTTTTTTTTTGGCCGGCCGCGCGGTGCAGTTTCTTTTTACAGAATGCGATAAACTGAAAAACGAAAATAAAATAAAACTTTATATAGTCATATTATATATCAAAATTTTAAGAAAAAGATTTTCTATGACATGAACATTTTTCTAGCATTAAATAAAATACACACAAATTCTAATAGTTCAAAGAGTGCTACTGGTATAATAAAATCCAACAAAAATCATTTTAAAAATACCAAAATGATTTCAAATAAATTTTTCTCCAATTTTCTAATGTAGGGAATCATGTTACCCTAATTTCCATGTATTTTATTTTTGGAGAAAAATAATTTGAATAAAACTCAAATAACTCCAAATTGAAAATAAATTCAAAAGAACTTTGAATTTAATTCTTTGAAACTCCCAACTCATATTTCATATAATTTGAAGAAGTCATTTTATCTTCTCTCATGAAAATCATTGAGCTGCATGAAGTTTATGAATTGAAATATTCTCAAATGAAATTCAAATATTTTTCAAATACCCTTTCATTTAATTTAAATGGAAGAAGTCATATCATCTTCGCTCAAGGGTTTTGTATTTGAAAAGAATTTGAATTCATGGAGATCAGAAAGCAAATATGAAAGTTTAGGAAAGTCCTTTTATTCCCTCTCATTTAACTTTCAAAAGTTTCGAATTCACTCACTTTCAGACAATCAATCAAACAATAAATCAAATCTATCTATTTATTATAACATTCCAAAATTTAGAATTTTGGGATGTTACAGACCTACCACCCTTAAAATGAATCTCGTCCTCGAGATTCGGAGAGGCTAGCAAGAAAAGGTTAGGGTTTGGGGTCTCCTCAAAATCCATTGATCATCACCGGGGTATGGGGTGCTACCACCCTTAGAAACATTGTTACGGTCCCATCAATACTCATATACTCCATCCTTATTCTTGACAGTGTCGGTCTTCTTAGATCTTCAGGATAATTCCTTATCCGGGCTCTTCCGGTAGTGGCATAACCTTACCACAATTTTTCTATCCTTTCATCTTGGTAAGGTTCTTCCGAGATTGGGTCTTCTTAGCTGACGGGTCTGGCGCCAAAACTAAACAACTATCGATATCTCATGGTGGTCAACAATTTATGGTTTCTCCTGCAGGAAATGGGTCTGGGTGATCCTCACCGTATAACCTACGGTTGGCAAGGTTGCCTTGTACAAGGGAAAAATACCTATACCATTCTAAGGCTTAAACAAGGTTTTAATCGTCGTCTCTCCACTATAGGTAAGTCACTCAGATTTACCATCCCATATAGCAAGGCGAATAATAAGAGTAAGTCGGTATGGTGATCAATCCATCCCGCACCCAAATCATTACCTTGTATACGGTTTAGCGAATCTCGCATTCTAACACTCGGTCATCCTTACAAGCATTGCAGAATTTCTCTTGTCGACGAACCAAGTTCGGATATATCCATAGATTCTGCAAGCCAAACAAACATCTATCATTCCTTCACAACTCTCAGGTTTTGCGTTACTCCTATAAGATCGTCTATCGATAAGGGCATATCCTCTTCCAGGGTTCTTCCTTCAGCAAGAATGTGCTTGCTTCTTGGTAGGTCCTAGGGCCTGTGGGTTATGGCACATCCCATCACTTGTAGTCCTTGAACTTATCATCGGGCAACTAGTCATTATTCCAACATCCAGCTTCCAGCTTCCTAGCATACTTAAATCATTCCAATTGTATTGTCTTCCTTCCTTCTATTGGCACCAAACTAGGACATGATTACTCAGACTCATCATGGAATTTCCATTGATCCATATTTCCAACATCATACCTCCTTTATATCCAATGGTAACTCATCTCTTCATATTCTTGGGGTATCCAACATATCGAGATAAAACTCGTACCTATGAAGTCCACTCCGTGGAACGTCATTATCCTTTCCAGGGGTCAAGCGTCCTTACAGGGGAGTATTGGCCATCTCTGCATGGCACTTCTTCAACTGGGAAACGTGAAACACATCATGAACTCTTGACAGTACATTGGGTAATTCCAACTTGTAGGCCACTTCTCTCATACGCTCCAAAACTTGGTATGGTCCTACAAATCTCGGGGCTAACTGTCCCTTAACTCCAAATTGTTTAACTCCTCGCAGAGGGGTCACACGAAGACATGCTCTGTCTCCAATTTCATAGACTACCTCCTTGCGTTTTTAAGTCTGCATAACTCTTCTACCTGGACTGAGCTACTTTCAGTCTATCTCGAATCAACTTAACATTCTCTTCCGACTCCTTGATCACATTTGGTCCAAACAACTGACGGTCTCCAACTTCATCCCACATACTCTTGGGGCATCACACATATTGAGACAAAACTCGTATTCATTTTGTCCGAAATCCATTACAGGGTACTACCACCCTTAAAATGCACAAATCTTCCATAGACCATATTTCTCTTATCCTCAAAAATGGTCAAAATCCTTTCTTCATAGAGTAACAACTCATAAAATCCATATCAGTACCAACGATGCTACTTTATTCATTCTCAAATGATTACAATCTCTCGCTTCTCCATTACATGTCTCAACTCAACACCTCAATATAAAAGAAAAATGTTCTCACTTCTACTACTCCATTTCTTTTGTTGCAAACTCAACTATCTAGCACAAGTTTCCTTCTCCTTGGGGCATTCTCTAGCAAAGTGCCCTGCTCCTTTACAACTAAAACATATTACTTCTGACAAGTATCGAGGTTTCCTTTTTGGGCAATTGTTGAGGTAGTGCCCGGACTCCTTGCACCTGTAACAGGTGATATGACGCAGGTCCTTCCTGGAATCCAATCTGCTTCTCTTCCTGGACTTCTTCATGCCAATCACGGCTTCTATTTCTTGTGGGTCATATTCTACTTCCTCCGTCGGGAATTCTACTTGATCCCCATTCAAACAATTTTGGGAGATGTGTCCTTCTTCTCCACATGAATAGCAAGACTTAGTGCAGGGTTTACTCGGGTCTTCTTTAGATGTGTCCTCCATCTCTTCCTTCATCACAACTTCTTCTAAAATTTCCATGAGGGCTCCTTTCATTTCTTCTTTCGTTCTGCTGGATGGTTCGTTGTACCATGGGGTAGATGTGACACTGAGCAGGATAGTGGGTAGTCCCTTCACACAAGAAACAAGTAATCTGCCTAGTTGGGCATTCTTCAGCTGGGTGACTTCCTTCACAATTAGGGCATTTATCCTTGTGTTCTTTATGGGTGTGTCCTATTTCTCCACAAATCTTGCATGCACAAGGTTTCTTCATATCCTTTCCATAAGGTTTCAACTTCTGGGACACAAACCGAGACTTTGGCAAAGTCAACTTAAATTCTTTCCAAGTGGTTACTCCTTGCCATCCATTCATGGTTTGGTACATCCTCCACCAAGTGGCAGCACCTCTTTCAAAGCACAGAAGAGCATGCTGGGTCATATCATGTCCAACTATAGGGTTATTCTCCATGTGATCCTCCATGTTCTGAATCCATCGGTCCGTCTCCAACTGACTCATCGGTCCAGAAAATACAAGCTCATCTCCATTCATCCTCTATTGGGTCCATGTGGGTTTGGAGTAAGATAAGAGAGATAGAGAGGGATACACACAACACAAACAAAAGTTTTGAAAAGATAGATTTTATTTGTGGCCGTCGGGAAAAACATCAAACAAATGACAGCTCACAAACGTCGCATCTAACGTAGGTATATAACAGGGGTTTGGTCTTCTAAGGTCAATAAATCTTAAACGTCTCCAAACTCTTCAAGCCTTGTTCATGCCTCCAATGGCTTCTTCCGATCATGCTTGTCTTTCTCAAGCTCTTTTGCCAGATCATCTCCGTTGACGTGAAATCTCTTGTGACATCCTTTAATATTCTGGAGTTGTGTTCAAAACTTCTGGGTTTCAACATCCTTGGCATGAACCATGGTCCTACTGTCCTTCAGTTCCTGATGAATCTCCTGTATCTCAAGGTTTTACTTCTCTAGCTTGGCTGCTTTCAACTTCTGGTCTTAAGTTCTTCACGAAATGCTTCCTTATCAATTAATGCTTCTTTTAGGTCCATCTTAACTTCTTGATGTAACACTCCAGATCCTGGTGATACACCGGCTAAGGTTAAAACTTCATCTTGTTGATAGGTGCTCCATCAGCCTTCTTCCATCATATCCATTCTGATGAAATGCATCCTTAACTCAGCACGGTGACAATAGCATCAGCGGCGATGACATCACGGATAACCGTGTTTCTGCCCTTGTCATTGCCATGAGCTATCTTCCATAATTGATATCCCCTGCCTTAGGGTTTTCTTGACAAAACTTTGAGGTTTTTAACTCTCCATGCTTGGTCTTTCTCTGATACACCTTGATCTCGGGTATTGACAACTTCCATAGTCTGCCAAGTTCCATAAGGGTAGCCTTCCTAGGTCATACAAATCTGCGAATTCTTCAGAGCCTTCAAATTCTACTTGTCCCCGGTCTTCAACCGTTGTAGTTTCCATTATTCAGATGCACAGTAAAATTCTCTTCCTTCCGAAGCGGTCTTAGCTGTCCAACATCTTGTACTTCTTGGAGTGATCTCATCAGTCGAATCCTCGAGTGGTCAAAAGGGAAAAAGGGTATGGTCTCACAAAAGGGAAATTTGAATAAACTCAGAAGAGAAGAGAGGTAAAAGATCTTTTTGAAAGGGAAAGTTGTAGAGAAAAGTCTTTGCTATGGGCTTGCCAGTTTCTAGGGTCACGTCCTACAGTCAACATGTGCTCTGATACCATCTTGTAGCGACCCGACCCGAATGGGTCAAGTCTCTGTGCTTAAGTGTCATCCCTGGATCGGTATGCTGACACACACAGTACTCGAGGATTTATAACAGAGGTAAATCACATGTAAAAGTAACGTAAATACTATTACCTCAAATCCAAAATAGCGGAAGTAACAAGGTTGTGGATTCCCATCAACACCAACGGCAAAGTTGAGTGTAGAAATCGTAACCCTAACGTATCACTTACTCGTCGTAAGAAACCTGCAACATGAGACGTTGCAGCCCGAAACGGGTCAGTACATTGAATGTACTGGCAAATTCACACCATAGAGAAAATGAGAACAATGGCTATCACTATATGCATATATGGCTGGTGGAAAAGCTCTATGGTTATAAGGTTTTTGCGTAAAGCCAATTTTTCCCTACTGCAAAGGAATAATTTAATTAACTATCATGGTGGTTGTTGAACATTGAGAATGGTTGACAGCATTCTCAATCCCAATTAAGTAACATCATTAACCCAACAATATTCATTTAAAGTAACGTGATGAGATCAACAGGATAATCCAAGAACTAGATACTCAAGATGTCCATAACCGGGGACACGGCTAATCATGATTAGTTTATACACTCTGCAGAGGTTTGCGCACTTTTCCCCACAAGACTCGATCGCCTCCGTTGGATTTCTCACACTACATGGTGTTTGAGAAACGGATGACCGAGACACAGTCTTTCAGAAGCGCTAGCACCTTACGATGGATAGACCGGTACACCTACTTTCCCCTACATCTGCTAGTCTACCCTGTAAGAGTTCGCACGACTTTATCAACTATGCCAGAGCCCATAATGGCTTGTGGCTGCACACGGAAGTTTCTAGTTGAAAATAATCTCATGATCCCTTTGAGCCTGGGTGGCGGTCCAAAATAAACAGGCAAGTCCTGATAGACATCAGGTGCCTCAATCCACCCAGATGTGTGTTTAAGTTGCCACCTTAAGTAAACCATTAATTATCAATCTCACATCTGTCATGGATACTCTCAAAACCCAATCCACGTCTACTAGCATAGCATGGCATAATAAGCAAACGTAGAAGTAACTCCCAAAGGTTTGATAATAAACAGGTAATAGGTACTACCTCATCTACTTCCCATCCCACAATTTAATTAGATCCTAATCATGCAATGTGTGAGGATTGATCTAATGCAATAAAACTGGGTTGTAGAAAAGGTATGATCAAAGTGTGAACTTGCCTGCAATGTTGATGAAGATGATTCGCACTCAAAACTCTTGATAGTTCTACTCGTCACACTCCGGTCAATCTATCGTAAGCAAGCAATAGTAACCACACATAAGCAATCACTCAAAAGATCAGAAAGAACGAAGAAGACGATTCAAAAACTTCAAAACCAAGCAAATAACTCTTGCAACATAAAACAATTTCTAACAGTACCAAAATTATGTGAATTTGGCCTTATTAGAATGTTTAGGTCAAGAGCTTCGATTTGCAAAAAGAATCAACTCAAACGGAGTTACGGATAAAAAGATATGATCAAAAGAAGTTTGAATTCAAATCTGATCTAATTCAAATTTTAAAATTTTCAAAAACATGTTTGGGTTGGATTACTGGATAGAGGACATCATAACGAAGAAGTGGGCGTTGGTTTCGTTGGATTTGGGCAAACGAGTAAAAAGTTATGGCTATTTGAAAAATCAGGGCCAAGCTGTTTTACGGAAAAAAAAATAGCTACGGGCTAGGGTCTAATGTATAAATACGTAGACTAATTGATAATCTAATTATTCTATCGTATTAGTCTAAAAATAATAAACTACGGAAGTATAAGAAAAGATACCTTTATAAGGCAGAGAAAAGACAACTTTGGAGAGTGGAGACAACTTCCAGAAGTCGCGCCGAGAGAGAAAAAATATATTTTTCTTAAATAAATCTAGTCAAACCAAAATATTGATTTAACCCGAATTGGATGATTTTTGGAGGCTCTATGGGTCTATATTTATTGGTGGAAAAGAGGCTTAGGGGTCAAAGGCTAGGCAATGTGGGACTAAACGTAGACGAAAATATACGAAACAGAGAAGAAAAGAGGCGATGGGCCTAAAGGCCTTCGGCCGGCGCGCGGTGCAGTTTCTTTTTTTTTGGCCGGCCGCGCGTGCGTTTTTTTTTACAGAATGCGATAAACTGAAAAACGAAAATAAAATAAAACTTTATATAGGCATATTATATATCAAAATTTTCAGAAAAAGATTTTCTACGACATGAACATTTTTCTAGCATTAAATAAAATACACACAAATTCTAATAATTCAAAGAGTGCTACTGGTCTATTAAAATCCAACAAAAATCATTTTAAAAATACCAAAATGATTTCAAATTAATTTTTCTCCAATTTTCTAATGTAGGGAATCATGTTACCCTAATTTCCATGTATTTTATTTTTGGAGAAAAATAATTTGAATAAAACTCAAATAACTCCAAATTGAAAATAAATTCAAAAGAACTTTTGAATTTAATTCTTTGAAACTCCCAACTCATATTTCATATAATTTGAAGAAGTCATTTTATCTTCTCTCATGAAAATCATTGAGCTGCATGAAGTTTATGAATTGAAATATTCTCAAATGAAATTCAAATATTTTTCAAATACCCTTTCATTTAATTTAAATGGAAGAAGTCATATCATCTTCGCTCAAGGGTTTTGTATTTGAAAAGAATTTGAATTCATGGAGATTAGAAAGCAAATATGAAAGTTTGGGAAAGTCCTTTTATTCCCTCTCATTTAACTTTCAAAAGTTTCGAATTCACTCACTTTCAGACAATCAATCAAACAATCAATCAAATCTATCTATTTATTATAACATTCCAAAATTTAGAATTTTGGGATGTTACAGGTAGTGTCGGACCCATACCGCTCGATCATAGGAGTTTGTCGGGTTGAGCGACAGTAGAGCGGGTGTTGGGCGGTAGTACCGCTTGCGGGCCTTCAGCGGTAGTACCGCTCGGGCTATAGCAGCTAGCTCTCCTTCCCTCACTCCCGCGTGCACTTGGCCTTGGCCCGTAGGCTCTCCATGATCTCCTCAGATGGACCTGAGTATGCACAAGGTCCGCGCTTGAGGTAGCATCCGTGTCTTACATGCGGAAAGGGAAGATTCGGAAAGGAGCGAGTTCACCTTGTGTCCAATGGCGTATGCTTGAGGTCTCAAGATGTGGGCACTAGGGGCTTGGGGAGAAGTCGTAGTGTACATAGGGATGATCATAGGATGCTCCGCATCAGAAGGGATCCGGAATTTCGGAGGAGGGGCTATTTATAGAGGTAGAGGAGCTAGGAAGCTCCAAATGAGGTGCGGTTTTCGGCCACGCGATCGTGATTGAACGATCGAGATGATGGAGGAGGTTTAGGTGGGTTTTGGGCCACTTTGGAGGGGTGTTGGGCTGCAACACACACGAGGCCTTTTTGGTCCCTCGGTTAACCGTTGGAGTATCAAACGAAGTCCAAATGGCACGAAACTTGACAGGCGGTCTACCAGTAGTAAACCAACGCCGCATGACAAGTCTCGGTCCAATCCGAAAATGTTTAACACCCACACACGAAAAGAGGTAGAAAGGGACACCGGAGGACATAGGAGTGCCGGAATGCAAAACGGACAACGGGGAAAATGCTCGGATGCATGAGACGAACACGTATGCAAATGTAATGCACATGATGACATGATATGGGATGCATGACAAAGAAAAAACACACGGGGACAAAAACCCGACAACAATGAAATTGAATAACTTAGTGCTGGAAACGGCAAGAGTTGGAATACAAATAAGGTAAATTACATTCGGGGTGTTACAACACTCCACCACTACGAAAGGATCTCGTCACGAGATCTAGGACTGGAAAAACTCCGGGTACTCAAAATGGAGGTGATCCTCGCGTTCCCAGGTGGCTTCATGGTCGGAATGATGTGACCACTTGACTTTCAGGAATTTGATAGACTTGTTGCGAGTCTTGCGCTCCGTTTCTTCAAGGATAGCAACGGGGTGCTCATGATAAGACAGGTCTTCTTGGAGATCAATGTCTTCGAAGTTGACGGTGCGTTCAGGAGTCTTGAAGCACTTGCGGAGTTGAGAACACGTGAAACACGTCATGCACGTTTGCAAAGTTAGAGGGAAGCTCAAGTTGATAGGCGAGATCGCCTATCTTGCTGACGATCTTGAAAGGACCCACGTATCTAGGGGCAAGCTTCCCTCTGATACCGAAGCGACGAGTACCTTTCATTGGAGAGACACAGAGGTAAACATGGTCTCCGATCTCGAAAGCCAAGTCACGATGCTTGCTATCATAGTAGCTCTTCTGGTGCGATTGCGCGGCTTTGAGATTATCACGAATGACTTTTCACATCTCGTCTGCCTCTGTGATCAAGTCATTGCCAAGAAGTTGATGTTCACTAGTCTCTGACTAGTTAAGAGGAGTACGTCACTTCCTGCCATAGAGAATTTCAAATGGGGCCTTACCCGAACTCGCTTGAAAGCTGTTGTTGTAGGAGAACTCGGCATATGGAAGACAATCTTCCCACTTCATACCAAAGGAGATGACGCAAGCCCTGAGCATATATTCAAGAATCTGATTTACTCGCTCAACTTGGCCACTAGTTTGAGGATGAAAAGTTGTGCTGAAACGGATGTTGGTGCCCATGGCCTTCTAAAAAGAATCCCAGAACTTGGAGGTGAAGATGCTGCCACGATCTGAAGAAATCAACTGCGGAATGCCGTGTAGAGAGACAATCCGGGAGGTATATAGCTCTGCCAACTGAGCTGCTGTGATAGATTCTTTGATAGGAAGGAAATGAGACACTTTAGTGAGTTTGTCGATGACAACAAAGATAGCATCATTTCCACGCTTGGACTTTGGAAATCCAGTCACGAAGTCCATCTCAATATGGTCAAACTTCCATTCCGGAATGGCAAGAGGTTGGAGGAGACCAGCTGGTCATTGGTGTTCTTCCTTCACTCTTCTACAATACGAATGCTTGAGGTCATGGTACATATTTGTACTTCCAGGGTGGATAGAGAGGAATGAGTTGTGAGCCTCGTTCATAATGACTTTATGAAGGTCACCTTTAGGCACAACAATGCGATCCTCGAAGAAGTGAGTATCCTTGTCATCAAGGCGATAGCACTTGTACTTGGGTTGACTCTTAGCAATCCCAATCTTCACCTTCTTCACCATAGCATCAAGAAGTTGAGCCTCGCAAATCTGATCTTCCAAAGTAGGAGAGACTTGGAGGTTGGCCATAAATCCTTGAGGAACAACTTGCAGATTGAGTTTGCGGAAAGCTTCACAAAGCTCGGGTTGGTAAGGCTTGAGAATCAAACTATTGCAGTAAGCCTTTGTGCTCAATGCGTCGGCAATTACATTGGACTTGCCTGGAGTATATTCGATACTCGGATTATACTCTTGAATCATTTCGACCCAACGAGTCTGCCTGAGGTTGAGATTAGGCTGAGTGAAGATGTACTTGAGACTCTTGTGGTCAGTGAAGATGTCCACTTTTCTTCCCAATAAGAGATGTCTCCAAGTTAAAAGAGCATGGACAACTGCCGCCAACTCAAGGTCATGAGTGGGGTAGTTCTTTTCATTGGGTTTCAACTGGCGAGAGGTATAGGCCACAAATTTCTTCTCTTGCATCAACACGGCACCAAGACCTTGAAGGGAAGCATCACAGAAGACCTCAAACGGCTTGGATTCATCAGGAGGAGTCAGAACTGGAGCAGTGACTAACTTCTCTTTCAGGGTGTTGAAAGCGATGTCACATTCAGGAGACCAGACGTACTTGACGTGCTTCTGGAGAAGGTTGGAAAGAGGCTTTGCGATCTTAGAGAAGTTCTCGACGAACCTTCGACAATAGCTTGCGAGCCCAAGGAAGCTGCGGAGTTGCTTCATGTTTTGAGGTGGTTCCCAATTCACAATTGCAGACACCTTCTCAGGATTAACCGCTATGCCCTTGGCAGAGATGATATGTCCAAGGTAGAGAACCTCATCGAGCCAAAACTCGCACTTTGAAAACTTGGCATAGAACTGATGTTCTCTGAGCTTATCCAGCACCAAACACAAGTGCTTGGCATGATCTTCCTTCTTCTTAGAAAAGACCAAAATGTCATCGAGGTAGACCAAGACGAAGTCGTTTATGTAGGCATTGAAGATGAAGTTAATCATGCGAGAGAATGTTGGAGGAGCGTTGACAAGGCCGAAAGACATGACAGTGTATTCATATGAACCATAGCTTGTTCTGAAAGCTGTCTTGGGGATATCTTGTTCACGAATGCGAATCTGGTGATAGCCCATACGGAGATCAAGCTTGGAGAATACTTGAGCACCTTTGAGTTGTTCAAACAGCTCGTTGATGTTGGGAAGTGGGTACTTGTTCTTTATAGTCTTCTTGTTCAATGGACGGTAGTCGACACAGAGTCGGTCCGTTCCATCCTTCTTCTTCACAAAAAGAACTCCACAACCCCACGAAGAGGAACTTGGTCGGATGAGACCCATTCGCTCTTGAATATCGAGTTGCTTCTTCAGCTCCTTCAACTCTTCTGGTCCAAGTTTGTAAGGACGTTTGCAAACAGGTTCCGTGCCAGGCTCAAGATCGATGACGAATTCAACTGGCCGGTGCGGAGGCATTCTTGGAAGCTCTTCTGGAAAGACGTCTTGATATTCACAAACGACTGGAATTTGAGAGATGGCATCCAGCTCGCCCTTCTCATTAAGATAAAATAGTCAAATGGTGTCATCCCTTGCGACAAAGACAATTACATCCTCAGACGAATGAGTCAATTGAATCTGCCTGGCAGCACAATCAAGGTGAGCCTTGTGCTTAGAAAGCCAATCCATTCCAAGAATAAGATCAATATCCGAGTTACCAAGAACCACTAGAGAGGACAGAAACTTGTAGTCGCCCAACGTGATAGAGACATCGGGAGCAACCAAACTAGAAGTCAAAAGCTTTCCAGGAGAAACAACTTGCATGACTTTGGGCATAACCTCAGTGTCAACATTGTGCTTCGATGCAAATGGGAATGACAAGAAAGAATGCGATGCACCAGTGTCAAAAAGAACTTTTGCAGGAACAACGTTAACAGGAAGGTTACCCATAATCACATCTGGCGAGTCCTCTGCATGAGCTGCGTTCAACAAGTTGACCTTTGTGTGCTAGGGATTATGCCTGACCACTGTGGTACTAGCAGATCTCATAGTAGGAGGAGGAGGAAGACGCCTCTGATTGAAGGATTTTTTGGCATAGTGACCCTTCTGCTGACACTTGTTGCACGTGACCTCCGAGAGCGGACGGTGATACGGAGCACTTGATCTTGGAGCTTGAGACGAAGTCTTGTTCTGAAAGCCAGGGTTGGGTGGGTGGGAAGATCCACTGCCACCTTTGCTCTTCTGCTGATAAGGCTGACGGAACGGAGGAGGAGGCAGCCAATACTTTTGCTGCTTAGAAGCCACTTGAGTTGAGGAAGAAGGAGTTGCATCTCTGACTCGCTTCTTGGAAGCATCGCACTTGAGTTGAGCAGTCTCTTGCTTCATTGCCATATTGTAGAACTCATCGTACTTCTTTGGCTCAAAAAGGACGAGAGCTAGTTGGATATCTTCTCTGAGGCCACCCCTGAACTGATAAATCATGCTCTTCTCATCAGGGATGTCCTGCTTGGCGCAACGAGCGAGCCTCTGGAACATAATGTTATACTGGTAAACAGACAAGCTTCCTTGCTTCAAGTTGCAGAATTCCTCACGCTTGCTTTCAACAACACTCTAAGGAATGTGATGATCTTTGAAGTCTTGACGGAATTCATCCCAGGTAATCACAGGACCTCCTATGGAATCTTTGTATTGCTGAAACCATTCCGCAGCTTGGTCTTTGAGTTGGAAGGAGGCAAATTTGACAATGTCCTCAGGCCTGACGTTACTGCACTCGAAATGCTTGCATATATCCACGAGCCAATCATCAGCGTCTAAGGCCTCAACACAGTTGCTGAAGGTCTTTGGCTGGTTAGCAAGGAATTGGTTGAGTGTAGCAAACTGATTCTGATTGTTGCCATGGCCATGATTCCCTTGGTTGCGTTCTTGTAAAATTTGCATGATCAGCTGTGTGTTAGCATTGGTAGCGGCCATCACAACTTGCCATGCCTCCGGAGGTGGAGGTGGTGGTGGCGGATCCTGATTCTGATTCTGACCCTTAGCAGGAGCCATCCTGAAGAGGGTGACATCCATTAGCATCTTTACGACAAATATTTAAGCTGAATCAAATGGATCAAAATTGCACATATAGTCTTCACATCCGAACAAAATGAACGAATTAATTCCAATTGAAATGGTCACATTTCCATAAATTGAGAAGCCACTTAGATAGAGGTAGAAGAATAAAACAACAAGGTACGGACAAGAACAAATACTTGGTGAGGATTACCCAATCACAAACCAAATATCCGCGGAAGAAGAACTAGAGCTACATGAATTTCCACCTATGAAACTCCCGAACCTTTCCGGTTATGCAATCAGGTGTTGGGGATACAGGGGAAGCATAATATCTCACCCAAAGCTAGCAAATCCTACATCCAGCTATATCCATCCTTCAACACATAACCAAGAAAACTTCGGAAATCATTTACCTCAACCTTCAAAAAGCATCCGTTATACGAGTTATGGCAATACTCCTGAACTCCCGCCCCAGTACTGGGTGGCGTCGAGGTGATCTCACCAACAACTACATAACAGAGATTTTCGACGTCGGTGAAACTCAGGTATTCCAGAATCTCAACGATAAAATTGTGACGACAACACCTCGGAGCTCAACTCCCCGGGACACTGCCACAACCCCTAAATGTTAGGAGGCACCAAGAACAATGTTCTCGTCACAAAACCATCGGAATGATTCCAAGATACCCATGTGATCCTAAAAAAATTTAGTGAAATTTGAGAAGAGAAGAGTCAAAACTCTACGTCAGGATGCCTCACTAGAGCAACGAAGGGACTGAGGAGTAAAAAGAATTCCTAACTCTCCGATATATATAATCCTAAATGACTCAAAACATTTTTCTAGACTCAACAACGCCAGCGGTTCGATCAAGCAGGGGGCTCCTAAGGTCGGGGAAGGCTCTGATACCAACTTGTAATGCCCTCGATGCGGCTATATCTCCCACGTGTCGAAGCACGACTTAGAGGCATAACCGCATTGAAAGCAATGTCGCAAGTGAGGTAATCTTCGCAAACAACCCATGTAATACATAAGGGAAAAAGGATACATAGTTGGCTTACACTCGCCACGTCAAACAAATACATAAATAAGTCATTACATTCATCCAAATACACTCAAGGTCCGACTACGGAACCAAAATAAAGATCAACCCCAAATGCGACAAAGTCCCCCATCGCCCCAACTGGGCACCACTACTGATCATCTGGGAAAGACACGTAGTAACGATGAGAGTCTTCATCGAACTCCCACTTGAGCTCGGTCATATCATCTGGAGTGGTATCGTCGGTCCCCGCATCTGGTTTTGGAAGTAATCTGTGAGCCACGGGACTCAGCAATCTCGCACCCTCGTGATCAAGACTATTTAAGCTTATAGGTAAGGTAAAGGTATGATGTGGAGCTGCAGCAAGCGACTAGCATATATGGTGGCTAACATATTCGCAAAAGAGAGCGAGAAGAGAAGGCAAAGCACGGTCGAACAACTATGATCAAGAAGTGATCCTAGAACAACCTACGTCAAGCATTACTCCAACACCGTGTTCACTTCCCGGACTCCGCCTAGAAGAGACCATCACAGTTACACACGCGGTAGGTGCATTTTAATTAAGTTCAGTTTCATGTTATCTACAACCGGACATTAACAAATTCCCATCTTCCCATAACCGCGGGCACGGCTTTCGAAAGTTCAAATCCCTGCAGGGGAGTCCCAACTTAGCCCATCACAAGCTCTCATGATCACGAAGGATATTCCTTCTCCCAAGACAATCTAATCAGACTCGGCATCCCGGTTACAAGACATCCTCGACAATGGTAAAACAAGTCCAGCAACACCGCCCGAATGTGCCGACAAATCCCGATAGGAGCTGCGCATATCTCGTTCTCAGAGCACACCGGATAAGCAATCCGTACAACTAAAACCAGCCCTCGAGTTTCCCCGAGGTGGCGCTGCAAGGGGCTCTAGTTTGGACCAACACTCAGAGGAGCACTGGCCCGGGGGGGGGGGTTAATAAAGATGACCCTTGGGCTCCGGAAACCCTAGGGAAAAAGAGGCTAGGTGGCAAATGGTAAAATCAAGGTTAGGCATTGCTGGAGGAGTTTCATTCAAGGTGAACTGTCAAGGGGTTCCCATTATAACCCAACCATGTAAGGAACGCAAAATCTGGGAACATAACACCGATATGACGGAAACTAGGGCGGCAAGAGTGGAACAAAACACTAGGCATAAGGCCGAGCCTTCCACCCTTTACCAAGTATATAGTTGCATTAAGATAAACAAGATAATATGGTGATATCCCAACAATAAACAAGTTCCAACAAGGAACGATCTCCAATCTTCACCTGCAACTAGCAACGCTATAAGAGGGGCTGAGCAAAGCGGTAACATAGCCAAACAACGGTTTGCTAGGACAAGGTGGGTTAGAGGTTTGACATGGCAATATGGGAGGCATGATAAGCAAGTGGTAGGTATTTTAGCATAGGCATAGAAAAAGAGCGAGCATCTAGCAAGCAAAGATAGAAGTGATTTCGAGGGTATGGTCATCTTGCCTGCAAAGTTCTCACAGTTGCCTTGATCCTCGTAGGCGTACTCAACGGTCTCCTCGTTCACGTACTCGTCTCCCGGCTCTACCCAAGCAAGAAAAACAAGCAAAAAGGGAACACAATCAACCACGTGCAATGCTCAAGCAACATGATGCCAACATGGTATGATATGCGGAATGCGATATGTTATGCATATGCAAGATTTGGAAAGAAATGATTGAACCTGGCCTCAACTTGGAAATCCAAGAGTGCCACTGGAAAGGTGAGGCGATTTCGGTCGAAATCGATATAAAGATCACCGGAATTGGATGCACGGTTTGGAAATGGCAAGCAAAACAAATATGGCACCGGTCTGCGATTAACATCTAGTAGCCTTCTAAATGCATCACGATAAATAAGCTACTGCACTCAAACATGGCAACAAAATACATGGCAGGGATCCACTCATGATGCTTGACAAAAGATGAACACTGAGCTACGGCTAATTCACTCATTAACAGGTTCAAACAAGCATGGCAAAAGTGCAAAAGATTACAGGTTTCAGACTTAGTGGAATTAACAGCATGTCAGGAATTTATCATCAGGAAGCAAAGTTTAGAGCACGATAACTACATGCTACAGGAACATATCATGGCAAATCAAGGCAAGGTGTGAAGCTACTCAAAGCATAAAACAAAAGTCCCTTAGTGACCATGAGCCAAAAGGGATCAGAAAATACCGTTGCAAGCATGTGAACATAGCAAAAACATAAACAGATTCAGACTTAGTGAAAAACTGGAGCATGGCAAAACAGTTATCAAGTAGGCATGTTTACGAGCTCGATGCACTCACTATGAGGCATTGCATGACAAACTAAGCATACACCCAGCAAATAGACATGGCATAGAAGCTAGACATGGCAAGAACAACGACATAGCATGCACGGATCAACAACAACAAGCTCGGCAAAATTGCTAAACATGTTAACAATCTGCCAGGAATATTTTATAGCAAAAGTAGAGCTCGATTGACTCAAGCTAGGGTGATCCATAATTGCAAACAAAGACATGGATGGATATAGCACAACGTTATCTACAAAACATCCTTACTGATCATGCTCAAAAGAGGCACGGATCACTAGGAAACAACATGAACATATGGCATAAAAATAATGACAGGGCAAGGACTTGGTGAAATTCTAAGTCCCTGAAATCAGCATCATTGAGTAAGCTACTTGGCATGCTTGTGCTAGTCACCACATAGATCACAAAAATACATGGCATACACCCCTGTAAAGATGGCATGGCATATTGCAAAACCAATGTAGAGCTCAGGATCATAGCATGCACACATTAATCATGGCAAAAATGACAAAGGTGCATTTGCTGGAACAGATCTGAAACTATCATCACATAGCCCTCTTCCAACAGCATTTCGGGCATCAAGATAAGCTCAAATGAAAATTAATATAAAATGATGTACTCATCGAGACGAACATTTTGATATGCTACACGCATGAATCGGAGCCACGGTGAGGAAGTTATGATGCGTCAAAGTTTGCAAAAAAATAACTAGAGAGGGGAAAAAGTCAATCCCGAGAAGGGTTCGGTTACTGTAGCAGTGCGTGTCGCCCGAGGTTCACCGAAGAAGAGGGGGTCGTCGGAGTAGTGGAAGAAGCTCGTCGGACAGGGAGGAGGTCACCGGGGCCGGAGGAGGACGGGGCGGCGTCGGCGGTGGCTGGCGCGGTCGCCGGCGGACTTGGGGCGGCGAGGTGCGGCCGGTGGAGGGACGGTGTCGCCGGTGCGGGGCGGTCGCCGGCGATGGCGCGCGGCGGCGCCAGGCGGCTCGGGCGGCCGGACGCGTGGAGGAAGGCGGCGGGCTTCGGCTTGAGGCGGCGTAGTGGCAATGGGCTCGGGGGGCCGCACGCGGGCTCTCACGGGCCGGCGGAGGAGGGAGGCGGTGGACGAACCACGTCGCGCCACATGGCGGCGGCAGGGCGGAGTGGACGTTGTCTGGCGCGGGCCGGACACGTCCGGTGCGTGGAGGAGCGAAATTTAGGGTTTCGAGGAGGAAGGGATCCGGAATTTCGGAGGAGGGGCTATTTATAGAGGTAGAGGGAGCTAGGAAGCTCCAAATGAGGTGCGGTTTTCGGCCACGCGGTCGTGATCGAACGATCTAGATGATGGAGGAGGTTTTGGTGGGTTTTGGGCCACTTTGGAGGGGTGTTGGGCTGCAACACACACGAGGCCTTTTCGGTCCCTCGGTTAACCGTTGGAGTATCAAACGAAGTCCAAATGGCACGAAACTTGACAGGCGGTCTACCAGTAGTAAACCAAGGCTGCATGATAAGTCTCGGTCCAATCCGAAAACGTTTAACACCCGCACACGAAAAGAGGTAGAAAGGGACACCGGAGGACATAGGAGCGCCGGAATGCAAAACAGACAACGGGGAAAATGCTCGGATGCATGAGATGAACACGTATGCAAATGCAATGCACATGATGAAAGACAAAACACACGGAGACAAAAACCCGACAATGATGAAATAGAATAACTTAGTGCCGGAAACGACAAGAGTTGGAATACAAATAGGGTAAATTACATCTGGGGTGTTACAACTAGTCCCTTATCTTCTCCGTTTTCTCCCGAGAATGAAATTCTAAATTTTAAGCAAGGGAGGGTGAAAATCTAAAAGATGCTTGGTATAGAATTTGCAATGCTCAAAATAAATCTGCTAGGAAGCAATCTACTACCATTCTCCTTTGCAATTTTTATGTAGGCATTACTCCTTGGCACCGTTATGTTCTTGATACTATTACCATAGGGAATTTTTTGGGTAGCCATACTTTTGATTCTTATAATGCTACGTTATATTTATTTGGCTCCCCCCCTCTTTTGGTTTATGGAACTATATTAACTTTGGAGCATGTAATGCAAAGGCTTGAAACTATTGAAAATAAGGTTGCTACCGTAGAGTTAATTGAAAATTTGGATAAAAAGATCCACAGCCGAATCTCTCAATATGGATCTAAAGTAGGAGTTACTTTGAAAGATATTAAAGAAAAGGAACCCATAGTTAATGAGAAAATAAATCACGATTCTGTTAGGATCGATAAACTTGAGAATATTATTACCAATTTGGGAACCGCTTTTTCTTCCGTAAAGAATACTCCAAGTTCCTCCACTAAAGTTGCCAAGATTATGTATGTTCCTAAAAATAAGGGTGAATCATCTAGTAAGGAAAATGTGGATCTTAAATCTATAAGTGTTCACCCTAATCTATTTGCTATCATTAAGGAACCATTTGTTACAAATGAATTTTTCAATCTTGTGCCTAAAAGTTTGATGATTAATAAAAAAGAAAGAAACTCATAAAGATGGTAGATGCCTCATTGTATAATTGCCTACCAAAGATGGCAATACCTAGATCTATTCTTGCTTGTTATGCCTAGCTAGGGGCGTTAAATGATAGCGCTTGTTGGGAGGCAACCCAATTTTATTTTTATTCCTTGATTTTTGCTCCTGTTTAGTAATAAATAAATTATTTAGCCTCTGTTTTGGTTGTTTTTTTTGTGTTTAATTAGTGTTTGTGCCAAGTAGAACCGTTGGGAAGACTTGGGGTAAGTCTTGTTGAACTTGCTGTAAAAAACAGAAACTTTGGCGCTCACGAAAACTGATGTCATTTTTATTTGGAAACTGCTATTTAGTTAATTCTTTTTGAAGATGATTAATAGATAAATTCCTCACGTCCTGAAATTTATTTTAGAATTTTTGGAGTTCTAGATCTTGCGCTAGATACAGATTACTACAGACTGTTCTGTTTTTTGGCAGATTCTGTTTTTCGTGTGTTGTTTGCTTATTTTGACGAATCTATGGCTAGTAAAATAGTTTATGAACCATAGAGAAGTTGGAATACAGTAAATATAACACCCGTATAAATAAAGAATGAGTTCATTATAGTACCTTGAAGTGGTCTTTTGTTTTCTTTCGCTAACGGAGCTCACGAGATTTTCTACTTTAAGTTTTGTGGTGTGAAGTTTTCAAGTTTTGGGTAAAGATTTGATGGATTATGGAACAAGGAGTGGCAAGAGCCTAAGCTTGGGGATGCCCATATCACCCCCAAGATAATCTAAGGACACCTAAAAGCCAAAGCTTGGGGATGCCCCGGAAGGCATCCCCTCTTTCGTCTACTTCTATCGGTAACTTTACTTGGAGCTATATTTTTATTTATCACATGATATGTGTTTTACTTGGAGCGTCTTATATGATTTGAGTCTTTGCTTATTAGTTTACCACAATCATCCTTGCTGTACACACCTTTTGAGAGAGCCATACATGATTTGGAATTTGTTAGAATACTCTATGTGCTTCGCTTATATTTTTTGAGTTATATAATTTTGCTCTAGTGCTTCACTTATATCTTTTAGAGCACGGTGGTGGATTTGTTTTATAGAAACTATTGATATCTCATGCTTCACTTAGATTATTTTGAGAGTCTTAAATAGCATGGTAATTTGCTTAAAATCCTAATATGCTTGGTATGCAAGATTAATAATAAAAACTTTCTTATGAGTGTGTTGAATACTATGATAAGTTTGATACTTGATAATTGTTTTGAGATATGGAGATGGTGATATTAAAGTCATGCTAGTTGAGTAGTTGTTAATTTGAGAAATACTTGTGTTAAAGTTTGTGATTCCCGTAGAATGCACGTATGGTGAACCGTTATGTGATGAAGTCGGAGCATGATTTATTTATTGATTGTCTTCCTTATGAGTGGCGGTCAGGGACGAGCGATGGTCTTTTCCTACCAATCTACCCCCCTAGGAGCATGCGCGTAATACTTTGCTTTGATAACTTGTAGATTTTTGCAATAAGTATATGAGTTCTTTATGACTAATGTTGAGTCCATGGATTATACGCACTCTCACCCTTCCACCTTTGCTAGCCTCTCTAATACCGCGCACCTTTTGCCGGTATCATACACCCACCATATACCTTCCTCAAAACAGCCACCTTACCTACCTATTATGGAATTTCCATAGCCATTCTGAGATATATTGCCATGCAACTTTCCACCGTTCCGTTTATGACACACTCCATCATTGTCATATTGCTTAGCATGATCATGTAGTTGACATAGTATTTGTGGCAAAGCCACCGTTCATAATTCTTTCATACATGTCACTCATGAATCATTGCATATCCCGGTACACCGCCGAAGGCATTCACATAGAGTCATATTTTGTTCTAAGTATCGATTTGTAATTGTTGAGTTGTAAGAAAAATAAAAGTGTGATGATCATCATTATTAGAGCATTGTCCCAAGTGAGGAAAGGATGATGGAGACTATGATTCCCCCACAAGTCGGGATGAGACTCCGGACGAATTTTTTTAAAAAAAAGATAAAGAAAAGAGGCCATAAAAAAGAGAAAAGGCCCAAATAAAAAAATATGAGAGAAAAAGAGAGAAGGGACAATGTTACTATCCTTTTACCACACTTGTGCTTAAAAGTAGCACCATGATCTTCATAGTAGAGAGTCTCTCATATTATCACTTTCATATACTAGTGGGAATTTTTCATTATAGAACTTGGCTTGTATATTCCAATGATGGGCTTCCTCAAAAATTGCCCTAGGTCTTCATGAGCAAGCAAGTTGGATGCACACCCACTTAGTTTCTTTTTGAGCTTTCATATACTTATAAGCTCTAGTGCATCTGTTGCATGGCAGTCCCTACTCACTCACATTGATATCTATTGATGGGCATCTCCATAGCCCGTTGATACGCCTAGTTGATGTGAGGCTATCTTCCCCTTTTTGTCTTCTCGACAACCACCACTCTATTCCACCTATAGTACTATAACCATGGCTCACGCTCATGTATTGCGTGAAGATTGAAAAAGTTTTGACAATGTCAAAAGTATGAAACAATTGCTTGGCTTGTCATCGGGGTTGTGCATGATTTAAATAATTTGTGTGGTGAAGATAGAGCATAGCCAGACTATATGATTTTGTAGGGATAACTTTCTTTAGCCATGTTATTTT
The DNA here is from genome assembly GCF_003073215.2 of Triticum urartu. Classification (NCBI taxonomy): domain Eukaryota; kingdom Viridiplantae; phylum Streptophyta; class Magnoliopsida; order Poales; family Poaceae; genus Triticum; species Triticum urartu. Next base: position 262,787,012 of record NC_053023.1, read on the forward strand.
GAGAAGACATAATTGCTTTGTTAGTATGCATGAAGTATTATTATTTTCTATGTCAATATAAACTTTTGTCTTGAATCTTTCGGATCTGAATATTCATACCACAATTAAGAAGAATTACATTAAAATTATGCCAAGTAGCACTCCGCATCAAAAATTCTGTTTTTATCATTTACCTACTCGAGGATGAGCAGGAATTAAGCTTGGGGATGCTTGACACGTCTCCAACGTATCTATAATTTTTGATTGCTCCATGCTATATTATCTACTGTTTTGGACATTATTGGGCTTTATTATCCACTTCTATATTATTTTTGGGACTAACCTATTAACCGGAGGCCCAACCTAGAATTGCTGTCTTTTTGCTATTTTAGGGTTTCGAAGAAAAGGAATATCAATCGGAGTCCAAACGGAATGAAACCTTCGGGAACGTGATTTTCTCACCGAATACAACTCAAGAGACTTGGACCCTACGTCAAGCCAGCTAACAGGAGGCCACGAGGTAGGGGGCGCACCTGCCCCCCCCCAGGCGCGCCCTCCACCCTCATGGACCCCCTGTTGCTCCACAGACGTACTTCTTCCTCCTATATATACCCATGTACCCCCAAACGACCAGATACGGAGCCAAAACCCTAATTCCACCGCCGTAACTTTTTGTATCCACGAGATCCCATCTTGGGGCCTGTTCCGGAGCTCCGCCGGAGGGGGCATCGATCACGGAGGGCTTCTACATCAACACCATAGCCTCTCCGATGAAGTGTGAGTAGTTTACTTCAGACCTACGGGTCCATAGTAGCTAGATGGCTTCTTCTCTCTTTTTGGATCTCAATACAATGTTCTCCCCCTCTCTTGTGGAGATCTATTCGATGTAATCTTCTTTTTGCGGTGTGTTTGTTGGGACCGATGAATTGTGGGTTTATGATCAAGTCTATCTATGAATAATATTTGAATCTTCTTTGAATTCTTTTATGTATGATTGGTTATCTTTGCGAGTCTCTTTGAATTATCAGTTTGGTTTGGCCTACTAGATTGATCTTTCTTGCAATGGGAGAAGTGCTTAGCTTTGGGTTCATTCTTGCGGTGTCCTTTCCCAGTGACAGTAAGGGCAGCAAGGCACGTATTGTATTGTTGCCATCGAGTATAACAAGATGGGGTTTTCTTCATATTGCATGAGTCTATCCCTCTACATCATGTCATCTTGCTTAAGGCGTTACTCTGTTTTTAACTTAATACTCTAGAGGCATGCTGGATAGCGGTTGATGAGTGGAGTAATAGTAGTAGATGCAGGCAGGAGTCGGTCTACTTGTCTCGGACGTGATGCCTATATACATGATCATACCTAGATATTCTCATAACTATGCTCAATTCTGTCAATTGCTCAACGGTAATTTGTTCACCCACCGTAGAATACTTATGCTCTCGAGAGAAGCCACTAGTGAAACCTATGGCCCCCGAGTCTATCTTTATCATATTGATATCCTACTACTTAGTTATTTACTTTGCCTTTATTTTACTTTGCATCTTTATCATAAAAATACCAAAAATATTATCTTGTCATATCTATCAGATCTCACTCTCGTAAGTGGCCCTATAGGGATTGACAACCCCTATTTGCGTTGGTTGCGAGGATTTATTTGTTTTGGGCAGGTGCGAGGGACTCACGCGTAGCCTCCTACTGGATTGATACCTTGGTTCTCAAAAACTGAGGGAAATACTTACGCTACTTTGCTACATCATCCCTTCCTCTTCGGGGAAAACCAACGCAGTGCTAAAAGAGGTAGCAATGGTGTGTTGATGATGAACTCCTTGCTCTTGTGCTTCAAATGATAGTCTCCCTAACACTCACCTCTCTCACACAGATTTGGATTTGGTGGAAAGATGATTTGAGTGGAAAGCATCTTGGGGAAGGCTAGAGATCAAGATTCTTGTGGTTGGAATGGAATATCTTGGTCTCAACACATGAGTAGGTGGTTCTCTCTTAGAAAATGAATGCTGGAAGTGTAGGCACGTTCTGATAGCTTTCTCCATGAATGAAGGATGGGTGGAGGGATATATATAGCCTCCACACAAAATCTAGCCATTACACACAATTTACCAAACTGGGTGGGACCGAATCATGAAACTCGGTCAGACCGATTTAATTCAAAATGTGAATGTTGGGAATTTCGGCGGGACCGATATGATCAACTCGGTGGGACCGATGTGCTAGGGTTAGGGTAAAACCTCAAATCGGTTTGACCGATTACACAAACTCGGTGAGACCGATTTTGGTAATAAGAAAAACAGAGAGTTGGTCAAGCAAACTCGGTGGGACCGATTGCATATATCGGTGAGACCGAAATAGTTGCAATAGGAAACAGAGAGTTTGCAAGCTCATCTCGGTGAGACAGAACTGATTAGGGTTTCTGGCAGTGGCTATGTCAAGTGAACTGGTGAAAGTGCAACTATCCCTGGGTGGTTTTGGTAATTCCTAACAACATATAGCTCATTGAGGTAATGCTACTTCAAGATAAACATTTCAGGAAAGCTCAATGATTGGCATGGCATGGATGAGAAATGTGGACCCCTCAAAATGATAAGGACAAAGGATTGGCTCAAGCTCAAAGCTCAGGACTCTACATTTTTTATTTGAAGTGATCCAAGAACACATTGAGTCCATAGGAAAAGCCAATACTATCAAGAGGGGGTGAGGTGTTGCTTAATGAGTTTCTTGCTCAAAGTGCTTAGAGATATGCTCCAAAAACCCTCAACTACTTTCTCACATCCACATATGCCCCAAACCAAAAGTCAAACTCGGCCCCACTGAATCTGTCTATCCGGCGCCACCGAGTTCAGTTGACATAGCCACTGCCAGAAACCCTAGTCTTTTTGGTCTTACCGATAGGGATCTCGGTCTCACCAAGATGGGATTGTAATCTCTCTGTTTCCCTTCACAATGTTTCGGTCAAACCAAGATGAGAGATCGGTCCCACCGAGATTGCAATGCAAACTCTCTGTTTACCTTCCGTAACGTTTCGGTACAACCGAGATGAGCGAATCGGTCCCATCGAGTTTGCCTGACCAACTCTCTGTTTGTCTATTACCAAAATCGGTCCCACCGAGTTTGTGTAATCGATCTCACCAAGATTATGTTATGCCCTAACCCTAACGAAATCAGTCTCACCGAGTTGACATGTCGGTCCCACCGAAAATCCTAAGGATCACATTATGAACTAAATCGGTCTGACCGAGTTTCACGATTCGGTCCCACCGAGTTTGGTAAATTGTGTGTAACGGTTAGATTTTGTGTGGAGGCTATATATACCCCTTCACCCACCCTTCATTCGAGGAGAGAGCCATCAGAACATGCCTACACTTCCAACATACATTTTTGAGAGAGAACCACTGAGGGAGTCCGGGATTAGGGGTCTCCGGACAGCCGGATTATATCCTTTGGCCGGACTGTTGGACTATGAAGATACAAGATTGAAGACTTCGTCTCGTGTCCGGATGGTACTCTACTTGGCGTGGAAGGCAAGCTAGGCAGTACGGATATGGATATCACCTCCTTTGTAACCGACCTTGTGTAACCCTAGCCCCATCCGGTGTCCATATAAGCCGGAGGGTTTTTGTCCGTAGGACACAATAACATACAATCATACCATAGGCTAGCTTCTAGGATTTAGCCTCTCTGATCTCGTGGTAGATCTACTCTTGTACTACCCATATCATCAATATTAATCAAGCAGGACGTAGGGTTTTACCTCCATCAAGAGGGCCCGAACCTGGGTAAAACATCATGTCCCCTGCCTCCTGTTACCATCCGCCTTAGACGCATAGTGTAAGGCCCTCGATGCGGCTATATCTCCTACGTGTAGAAGCACGACTTAGAGGCATAACCGCATTGAAAGCAATGTCGCAAGTAAGGTAATATTCACAACAACCCATGTAAATATATAAAAGGGAAAAAGATACATAGTTGGCTTACACTCGCCACGTCACACAAATACATGAATAACATTACAATCATCCAATACACTCATGGTCCGACCACGGTACCAAAATAAAAGATCAACCCCAACATGCGACACGGTCCCCGATCGCCCCAACTGGTCACCACTACTGATCATCTGGGAAAGACACATAGTAATGACAAGAGTCTTCATCAAACTCCCACTTGAGCTCAAGCGCATCGTCTGGAACGGTATCATCGGTCCCTGCATCTGGTTTTGGAAGTAAACTGTGAGTCGCGGGGACTCAGCAATCTCGCACCCTCGCGATCAAGACTATTTAAACTTATAGGTAAGGCAAGGTAATATGTGGAGCTGCGGCAAGCGACTAGCATATATGGTGGCTAACCTATTCGCAAAAGAGAGCGAGAAGAGAAGGCAAAGCACGAACGAAGAACTATGATCAAGAAGTGATCCTATAGCAACCTACATCAAGCATTACTCCAACACCGTGTTCACTTCTCGGACTCCGCCGAGAAGAGACCATCACGGTAACACACGCGGTTGATTCATTTTAATTAAGTTAAGTTTCATGTTATCTACAACCGGACATTAACAAATTCCCATCTGCCCATAACCGCGGGCACGGCTTTCGGAAGTTCAAATCCCTGCAGGGAAGTCCCAACTTAGCCCATCACAAGCTCTCATGGTCAATGAAGGATATTCCTTCTCCTGAGACATTCCGATCAGACTCGGCATCCCGGTTTTACAAGACATCCTCGACAATGTTAAAACAAGTCCAGCAACACCGCCCGAATGTGCCGACAAATCCCGATAGGAGCTACACATATCTTGTTCTCAGGGCACACTCAGATGAGCTCTCCATACAACTAAAACAAAACCTCGAGTTTCCCCGAGGGGGCGCTGCACAGGGCTCTAGTTTGGACCAACACTCAGAGGAGCACTGGCCCGGGGGGGTTTAAATAAGATGACCCTTGGGCTCCGGAAACCCAAGGGAAAAAGAGGCTAGGTGGCAAATGGTAAAACCAAGGTTGGGCATTGCTGGAGGAGTTTTATTCAAGGCGAACTGTCAAGGGGTTCCCATTATAACCCAACCGCATAAGGAACGCAAAATCCGGGAACATAACACCGATATGACGGAAACTAGGGCGGCAAGAGTGGAACAAAACACTAGGCATAAGGCCGAGCCTTCCACCCTTTACCAAGTATATAGATGCATTAAGATAACAAGATAATCTAGTGATATCCCAACAATAAACAAATGTTCCAACAAGGAACGATCTCCAATCTTCACCTGCAACTAGCAACGCTATAAGAGGGGATGAGCAAAACGGTAACATAGCCAATCAACGGTTTGCTAAGACATGGTGGGTTAGAGGTTTGACATGGCAATTTGGGAGGCATGATAAGCAAGTGGTAGGTATCGTAGCATAGGCATAGAGAAAGAGCGAGCATCTAGCAAGCAAAGATATAAGTGATTTCGAGGGTATGATCATCTTGCCTACAAAGTTGTCAGAGTTGACTTGATCCTCGTAAGCGAACTCAACGGGCTCCTCGTTAGCGAACTCGTCTCCCGGCTCTACCCAAACAAGACAAACAAGCAAAAGGAACACAATCAACCATGTGCAATGCTCAAACAACATGATGCAAACATGGTATGCTATGCGGGATGCGGTATGTGATGCATATGCAACATTTAACAAGGAATGATTGAACCTGGCCTCAACTTAGAAATCCAAGAGTTCCACTGGAAAGGTGAGGTGATTTCGGTTGAAATCGATATAAAGATCACCGGAATCGGATACACGGTTTGGAAATGGCAAGCAAAACAAATATGGCACCGGTCTGCGATAATCAGCAAGTAGCCATCTAAATGCATCAAGATAAATATGCTACGGCACTCAAACATGACAAAACAATACATGGCCGGGATTCACTCATAATGCTTGACAAAAGATGAACATTGAGCTACGACTAATTCATCCATTAACAGGTTCAAACAAGCATGGCAAAAGTGCAAATGATAACAGGTTTCAGACTTAGAGAAATTAACACAAGTCTGGAATTTAGCATCAGGAAGCACACTTTAGAGCATGAAAACTACATTCTACAGGAACTTAACATGGCAAAGCAAGGCATGGCTTGACGCTACTCAAAGCACTTAACAAAAGTCCCTTAGTGACCTAGAGCCAAAAGGGGTCATAAAATACAATTGCAAGCATGTGAACATGGCAAAAACATCAACAGATCTCAGACTTAGTGAAAAACTGGAGCATGCAAATCTGTTAACGAGTAGGCATGTTTACGAGCTCGATGCACTCACTACAGAGCATGGCATGACAAACTAAGCATACACCCATCAAGAATACGTATCATAGAAGCTAGACATGGCAAGAACAACAACATAGCATGCACGGATCAATAGCAACATCCTCGGAAAAATCGCTAACGTGTCAACAATCTGCCAGGATTCACGATATAGCAAAAGTAGAGCTCGATTGACTCAAGCTAGGGTGCTCCATAAATGCAAACAAAGACACAGATGGATATAGCACCACAATGTCAACAAATCATCCTTACTGATCATCCTCAAAAGAGCCACGGATCACTAGGAAACAACATGAACATATGGCATACCGACAAAAACAGAACAAGGACTTAGTGAAATTCTAAGTCCCTGAAATTAGCATTACAGATTACGCTACTTTGCAAGCTTGTGCTAGTCACCAAACATATCACAAAAATACATGGTAAGCACCACTGTAAAGATGGCATGGCATATAACAAAACTCATGTAGAGCTCTGGAGCATATCATGTACACATTAATCATGGCAAAAATGACAAATAGCTATTTGATGAAACAGATCTGACAAGTTTATCACATAGCCCTATTCCAACAGAATTTCGGGCATCGCGATGAGCTCAAATGAAAATGATGCAATGAGATGAAATGATGTAGTCGTTGAGACGAACATTTTGATATGCTACACGCGCAAATCGGAACTACGGATGCGGAGTTACGACATGATGAAAATCGCAAAAAAATAAGGGGAGAGGGGGAAAGTCAACCCTCTCTCAGATCCAGATCTGGATCGGGCTCATGCACAGAAATCAAGGTTCATCGCCGTTCCACCGGAGTTGACGTCAGAGTCGGCCGGACCGGAGGAAGACGAGCGGGGAGGAGGCCGGAGTCGACGCCGGGGCGGGGCGGCGCGGCGAGGGACGGCGAGGCGATGGTGGCCGCGGCAGGGCGACGAGGCGGTCGCCGGCGCGGTGGAGCGGCGGTCGCCGGCGAGGAAGTGGCGAGGCGGCGCCGGCACGAAGGCGGATCGAGGCGGCGCGAACGAGGAGCCGGGCGGCGGGGCAGACGAGCGGCGGCGCGCGCGCGATGGGCCGCGGGGGCGGCCGTGGGCTCACAGGCCCGCGGTGGAGGCGGCGATGTGGGGAGCCGCGGGGCTGACGTGGCGGCATCCCGTTGGTCGGCGACGGTGGGCGGACGTGTCCGGCCCAATTCGGACACGTCCGGCGGCGAGGGGAGCAGGAATCTAGGGTTTGAAAAGAGGGGATCCGGGATTTAGAATGGGGATCTATTTATAGGCGTAGAGGGAGCTAGGAAGCTCCAAATGGAGTGCGGTTTTCGGCCACGCGATCATGATCGAACGACCGAGACGATGGAGGGGCTTTAGGTGGGTTTTGGGCCAAATTTGAAGGGTGTTGGGCTGAAAAACAAACGAGGCCTTCTCGGTCCCTCGGTTAACCGTTGGAGTATCAAACGAAGTCCAAATGGTACGAAACTTGACAGGCGGTCTACCGGTAGTAAACCAAGGCCGCATGGCAAGTCTCGGTCCAATCCGGAAATGTTTAACCCCCACACACAAAAAGAGGTAGAAAGGGGCACCGGAGGAGATAGGAGCACCGGAATGCAAAATGGACAACGGGGAAAATGCTCGAATGCATGAGACGAACACGTATGCAAATGCAATGCACCTGATGACATGATATGAGATGCATGACAAAGGCAACAACACACGAAGACAAAACTCGAACCCGAGGAAATAAAATAACTTAGTGCCGGAAATGGCAAGAGTTGGGATACATATAAGGTAAATTACATCCGAGGTGTTACAACACTCCACCACTACAAA